>NC_056729.1:1006656702-1006882880 GCF_019279795.1 Protopterus annectens
ATTGCATATTTATAGAGTTTATTGTACAAGGCCACTCTAAAAAGCCTTAGACTGATTAGTCACATTACCAATTGGATAATAATATTGCGCAGTAATAATTGGACACCCTTTTAAGGGCCTTTGAGTAGCTGATATGTATTAGCTGGTGGTGGCAGAAATTACTACTGTATAGTCTGAGTAAAGGGGCATGGCTGGAGAATCTGTGTCAGCCTTTCCCAGGAGTGTCTGTGAAGATGTATAAATACATATCTCAAAGTGTGTGTGGTGTGTCAGCTACCTGGGCAGGGACACAAAGCACTGGTGGGACAGAGAGGGTACTGGAGGCTAGCTTGCCAGCTAGGCTGAGATCTGGACCCTATAGCTGTGCCAGTGGGGAGTCTTATTGGGGACCTGGGGAACAAGGGAGCAACCAGCCCCAGACTGGCTGTGATTTCTGTGTGCATTTAAGGGAAACTGTACTTTACTGTGTGTAATTGTTATCCTTTCCTCTTATATGAGATGCCCTCCCTGGTGTTAGTGGTAAGGATTGAGGCACCTTGATTGCTTGGCCAGGGCACAGCTGTCACATTGTTCTCACCCCCCTGGAGAACTCAAGCTAGTTTTTCAAGTGACCCTTGAGCAATGCCACGTGAGAGGGTTAGGTCTATCTGGGTGTACCTCACCCCATTCCTTGTCTTGAGAGCCCATCTGCATTGGCATTGCTACTCCCATTGCAGTGCTGCACTGACATATCATATGCTTGCAACCCCAGGCTCCATCTTAGCAACTTGGCATTTTGCTGACTGGCTCTGTTTAGCAGTGTTAGAGGGTTGTGATCTGTCATTACAGTGAATTTTCTTCCATACAGATAAGGCTGAAGTTTTTGCAGTGCCCACACTATGGCTAGACATTCCTTTTCTATGGCTGGCACAGATGGCACCTAACAGTTCACAGAGGTTGTCACTTACAGATGGAAGAGCAGCCCTCTGCAGCCTCAGCCATGTCTGGTGTAACATTCCATACTTGCCAGCGCCGCCATGACAGCCTGAAACATATGCCTGCTGGTGTCAGCTATGTCACCTATGCCAGGAGCATGATGCCCACCGGCTCTACCACAAGCACCCAGGGACATCCATCTATGTGGTGCCCAGCTGGACATCTGGCTATGCCTGCTGCGACCGGAAACAGTAGGCATAGTTACCACACTTCCCTGTGCACTGCCACCAAATGCCAGCTGTTCCTCCACTATGGCCACTGCTGATGGGGTATGCGTAGGCACTGAAACTGTGTGCAGGGTTGGGGTGGCTAAAAGGGGGATGTCAAACATCGGTGCAGTGTCGGCCCCTGACAACCCCACCTGTTACTCAACAGTACTATCATCATCTTTGGTGTCTTTATGGACACCAACATCAGACTGCATACAGGAGGGACCCTGACCCACCTCGCCACCAGTGGGGGAAAACAATAAATGTACTTTAAAACCTGTACAGCATTGCCTAACAGTACACACACACACACACACACACACACACACACACACACACACACACACACACACACACACACACCCCTATAATACCTACCTGTCCATGGCTTTACAGACAGTCTCACGTATATGTCCATGTGTTACCCCATCCTGCATCACCTTTGTTAACATACACATGGTTGGCATGCCCCCCCGTGGTGAGGTGATCCCCCCAGACTGCAACAGCATGCTGACAGGCATTGTGATGCAGGTCAGTACAATGATGTCGGACCTGCTCATAACTGCGGTTGTGCAGTCCATCACTGACCCTGTGGACTAGGTTGTTCCACAGGGGGACCCACTCCTGCTGCTCATGTGCAGCCCTGCCAAACAGCACTGGGTAGTGCTGGAGCAAATGTGATATCACCACCACATCATTCTCTGTTTGAGAATAGGTGGGCAACCGTACATGTGACATCTTGGCTGAAAGACATAAAGATGGAAACAGGTCTAAGCAACTTATACAGCAAGGTTACCACAGTTCGTAATACACATCTCTGTCACCCCCCACCATATCAGCTTCAACAAACTGTACACACAACTCATTAGGTATGGCTACAGCTTACCTACCAGTGGGACAGATATTGTATTGTACCACAATTTCTGTTACCATCAACTTCTCCTAGATACTTTAAAATCCCTCTCACTTGATTCATTAGCACTACAGTGGTTTGACTCTTACTTGAAAGATAGAAAACAAGCAGTCCTCTGGGACAGCCATCTATCCTCTCAGCTCCCTGTCACTATTGGTGTCCCACAAGATTCCATCTTAGGCCCCCTCCTTTTCTCCATATTCATAAATAACCTGCCTACTTCACTCCCTACAACCACTTGTATACAGTATGCTGATGATTCTACTCTCATCTGTTCTGCTTTATCTCCAGAAGAACTCCACTCCTCCACCCAAAAAGTCTTTACAGCAGCAGAAAAATGGTTCCAACATATCTGTCTCCTCCTTAATCCCACAAAAAACAAATTACTACTCTTCACCCCCACCCTTAAATCTGCCCCAATCTCGTTTTCCATTATGTCCTGTAATGGCACTATCATTAAACCTGACTGTTCCACTAAACTACTGGGCGTTACTATAGACAATCAGCTAAGCTTTGACTACCACATTGATCTGACCATCAAGACTGTTAATAAAAAAATAGGTGCCCTCTACAGACTAAAGCCCTTTCTTACTGCCACTACCCGAGTGTCTCTTGCCCAAACTCACCTCATCTCCACACTATTGTATGCCTCTCCATCATTTATCAACCTTTCGAAAGCTAACCTTCAAAAACTTAACACAGCATACCATAGTATTGCCAGGTTTGCCACAGGTTCCCCATTCCGTACTCATCACTGTCTCAATCTAAAAAAACTCAATTGGCTAGAACTTCAGAACATAATACTTCTACAACAATTAGTCATCACTTATAAAATTCTACATTACCCCTCCAACACACCCATACTTAATAACCTCATCACCCCATATAAAAATCTTACTTCCCTTCGCTCAGCCAGTAAGCTTCTAGTAACTACTTTCAAATCCCACAATAAAGCAGGTGACTCCTTATTTGCCAACACTGTAGGATCATATTGGAATAAACTTCCCGTAGACCTGACCACCCTAAGCTCATCTCACCTTTTCAAAAAACAAATAAGAAACCACTTACAAACCCACTGGCTATGCCCATGCTCTAATCCTGACTGAGCTCAGCAAAGAATTCCCCTCTTTCCAGTCCCCCCCCCCTTTTTCACTTCTACTGGTTGTTCTCTACCTTTGATTATGCCTATACTGACCCACCTGCAGAATTTCTTTGTCTCTTTTTTTTCCTACACTTCCTACTTCCTCCATCTACATGCTATATCACTGCATCTTGTCATCTTTTCTTTTTCTAGCTTTATGCAGATCTCTTCTATGCTTATCTCTTTCCTAATACTAGTGCTCTGGCACAGATTGTTCTATTCTAAATTGTAAATAGTGTAAAGTTTATTTGACTCTCCATATGTCAGTTTAGTTTCAATTCTTCTTCTTTTACTAGTCAGTCTTATTCTAGCAATTATTACAAAAGAAGGTTGCCTCTCCATTGTTATTTTCTTGTTATAATACCCCTGCATTTTTCTAAACCAATAATAACTTGTTCCTTTATTTGCTTGTATGTTTATATATTTTGTTTGTTTGGTTCTGTTTTGATTTTTATTTGATTGTAGTTCTTTTCATTGTAAGTTACTAGTATGTTAATGGAGCTTTTCTCCTCGGGCCTCTGCTGAAAATGGACATGTATCCAGCCAGACTAGCCCGGTTAACAAATGTAAAATAAATAAAAATAAATAAATAAATGTGATTGTAGCCGGGACTATCATTTCTGGCCTGTTACAGACTATTCACCTGCATGCCATTGTCAGGGCCACTATGGTTCCATATATGCCAGTGGTATGGCTGCTTTGGGATTGCTGTACATCTGACATTCTGTGTTATTGGGGATATCTATGCATGCTGTTAGACATGTACTGGGATTGTGTAGACTATTACTACCAACATATGTTCTATAACAGTGACACAATAACATGTATATGTTCTTTTGGCCAGCAGAACCACCTCTCCAAACCCATCTGTCCATAATACCTGGCCACATCACATGTGTGTCCAAACCTGGGGCCTCCTCATGTACTGGTCCAGCAATACCATCAGGTGGAACCAACCCAGGGGATGTTGCCCACCCTCAGGGGAAACACTGACATGTTCCTGTCCCCTGAGGTTAGTTCTAGGGTCTGTTCCATACCAGGCTCCACAGACAAATGTGGGATGTGCTACATCATTCTGAAGCACCCAGTACACATTCACAAGGCCAATATCCTCCTCCTGCTCAGCTTCCAGACCAGGCACCTTCAGGTCATGAACTGATATTGTGAGTAGCAGTGGGTGGGAGGTTTGTTCCCATTGTGCTCATATTGGTGACCATGGGGCATCCACATCACAGACCACACAAACCATCCAGGGTGTTTACCCACCACGTGTGTCACATACCACCCCTGTAGACTGTCCTCTTTATCTACCAACCCTGACCACTTCCACATGTGTACCTGCCATACCTCCCCATAGTTCCATTGCATACTTCACAGATGCGGGCAATGTGGTCCCAACAAGGGACTAACATGTGATATACCCATCCATGCTGCACACACTGCCAGCTGTGGATATCTGTGTGTATTGCTATGTGTGCTGGTGCCTCACACATAGCATGCATCACTGTGGTAGTAATATAGGGGACATGTCTTTACAGACATATATGTTTGCATGTGTGTTTGTATATATGTAAACATGTGCATACAGATATATATCTATATATGTGTAGATATATGTGATGTATATATGTGCACATATATATGTCTACATATGGGAATCTGTATATTTGTGGACATACATGCTGATATACATAGATATCTTTATATATTATATATGTGACATATGTACACATATGCATACCTATATGTGGGATACATTCAGACATCAGCTTTACAATCTCACAACACCTTCCTGCACAGCTGCACTGTTCTCCCTTGCTACAACACAGACAGGTGCCACATATGGACACAGCCTGACATTAAGGGGGTATATGTAGGACCTGATTTCAGGTAACCCTATTACACACCTATGGCATTCTGGCATGCTACATTACAGATTAACCTGAGTATCTTGCCAGTGGTGGGCCATGGGTCCCACGTGTCTATCATAATGGCATTACTTCCACCACCAGCTATTGGCCACGTAATATACATACTTCTCATTACACAACACACACTATGATGACTTACATCTTGTCAGTCAGTGCTGACCTGCACAGTTGATGGCTATGGCCCACTACCCACAGGGACAGACACTATTGTCGATAGCAGTTGTTCAGTTGAACATCATCACAACAACACTTGATGGCACATATAAATCATTCCACATCATCTATCCCATTATTATGGACTAGGTACTACATTCTAATACATGTATATATACTTCACATACCTGTTGTGGGAATGATGTCTTGATGAAAGAATGCTGAATAAATGCCTTTGCCTCTCTCTCTCTCTTTCTCTCTCTCTCTCTCTCTCTCTCTCACTCTCACTCTCTCTGTCAGTCCCTCTCACTCTCTCTCTTATTTTCTCTCTCTCTAGTAAATGGAATGAGCTGCTTTGAATAGATTGCAGCATGGCTTTAGTAGGTGATGCACATGATCAGGTGATGGCCTCTGCACCAATCAGTGTCCTCCACTTGCTAACTGGATGCAGCTTGCTGTGTAGTACTTCCAATTACCACTGTCATGGCAACCACCTACTATAAATCCCTACATCAAGTGGGCATGGTCCCTTTACCTTTCCTGTGTGATGGACATCCTTCCTGTGTGTGTGCATCAGTGTTACAGACTGCAGTTAGCAATACCTCTTACAGGAGAACCTGCACACTCAGGCCAGCTACATATTTGTAGGATGTTCCAGAACTGCAGACAGAGTAGAGTTGTATTATGCTTTGTATAGTACTGGTGTTAGACGGTCTGTGTGTGCATACAAGTTTACCTTGGAATGCAGTCTGTCTGCATAGCTCTCAACTGTGGGCCTATCCTCTTGATGGCCATAGGTGTGCATATCATGTTTTTTTCTGTCCACCACACAGGTCCTGTGTCAGATATTTCACTGGCAGTGTGTGTTGAGTGCTATCAGTACATGGCTACATCCATTTATGTTTCTAACCTCAAATCCCTGACTAAGGGTATGTTGCAGACTATCCTGTAACACCAGCAACTTGCTTAGTGTATGGCAACAGTTTTCCACATACGGGTCTGTGTTCCAGCCTCTGTCCTCCATCTACATACCAAACTTTGCACATATGACATGTTGTCAGGGGTTGTTCTGTAGTGAGCTGTGAGTATATCATGCTGCCATCCCTGCCATCAGTCCACTGCTGTTGTATCCCCCACATATACAGTGGGGCTGGGGCCATAAATGTGTGGGCTTCACCTACACACTACATGTGTGCCCTTATGCACTCCAGAGGCCAGTGTATGTAACAGTGGTATATGGCCCTGTATTATTGAGTCTGGGAGGGGGGTGCACCATAAATAACCTAGGCTGTTACAAAATGTGGGGGTATCAGGGGTGAGCTACCTTAAGGTATCTGGATGTACAGTACCATACAAGTCACCTATATTTAAACTAGTTACATAAATTGGGTTAATGCAGGCCTACTGCCTCCTGCCATACAGACTGTTCTGTCTGTCAGTGTGCTTGTGATGGCATCAGTTATGCCTTGTTATGTAACAGTTACATCCCATTGTATCAACTGAAGTCTTTACCAGCTAGTGATTGTGTACAGAGTGTAGATAGAGTCTACTGAACTATACACCTGCATTACTTACTGTTAATTATTTGGTATCATGTGGCCTAGTCTGTCTTTACTACTGTACTATTTGAAGGGCTTGACCTGGACAGTAACATTTGTGAACCTTTCCAGACTGCTGCATTAGTATTACTGTTTCACAGTTGCATTACTCTGTTTATATGGATGTCAGTGTCTGAACAGCTATATGACATGACATATAAAACTGTAATAGTACACAAATAAAGTTTACCATTTATGCAAACCTGTGTGTGGTGTTATATCCTATGACCTCTCTGTGGGTATATGTTGCAGGCAACGATTGTCATTTGTATGGGTGGCTCATACAGTATCCAGTTGCTAAGGTCTTAACTGTAGGCATAGTGGCTGTTCCATATTGTGTGCACCTTCTACATATGTATCTTACTGTACATATCTCTGCATGTGTATGTGTAGTCTCATATATATCCATATATATATATATATATATATATATATATATATATATATATATATATATATATATATATATGTGTGTGTATATCTGTAGCTGCATATATGTGTATGTGTATATGTATCCTGGGGATGTTGATAGCTTCCACATTGTACATTTCCTATGGGAGCCAGACTGTACTGCTTGATATGTTACCAATACCAGCCTGTCATCATAGAGGTGGGATGTAGTACTGTTAACATCTTGTGCCCATGTCATGTCAGGTCCTGGTTATGGGATCTGCAACACTTGGTAGTGTATTGCAGGGTGGACATGTTTGGCTGTGGGGAGGTGTATACGTATTTGTACAAGATATATATTGACTGAGGCCTTTCAACCCCATTAACAGTGCATGTGGACATATATGTTGTAGTTATTTTCCCATTGTTATCTACAGATGTATGTCCATATATACCTACAGAGATATATATATCTGCTTACATTAATATTACTATGTCCGTATATATATATATATATATATATATATATATATATATATATATATATATATATATATATATATCTGCTTACATATATGTAACTTGCTGTATATATTTAGACATATAGCTGTAGACATATATATCTATAGATGTAGGCATTTGCATGTATGTATATATATATATATATATATATATATATATATATACATATATAGATATGTTGTATCTGTTTAGATATTAATATATTTAACACACACACATACATCTAAATGTTGGAATACATTCTCTGTACTGTTGACTGACTGGGCTGAATGATATGTTTGTGAATACATCAGGGTTATGTATATTTGACAAGACTTAGTGGTAAATCACTTTGTCTATGGTATGTAGGGTCCAAGGTTTGATCCTTGCAGAGGCTGTTTATTTTGTTACTGGGCAGAACAAGGGCCGTTGGATACAGCATGATTAAGGCACTTCTGAGCAGTTGTAAGTGGGTTTGTGCGGGCTTGTAAAGAGGTGAGCACTGCTAACTTCCGGTTACAGTTTCTTATACTCAGCTTCTAAATTGCTTAACCAGTGTAGGCATTGTTTACCCCTGTGCAAACAGGCTGAAACCAGCTTACTGCTGCTTAAAAGTGCTTACTCCCGCTTACCCCCATGCTAATTTCTTTAAAAGAAAAGAAAAAGGGGTAGATAGGAAAGTGGTGAAAAAAGGGGCACAAAGAGGGTAAGACAATAGGTAAACTAGCCAGGGATGTGCAGGAAGGGTGTAGGGAAGGTCCATAGCTGCCCGTTTCTTCTACAGCAACAGCTGTGCATATACACTGAATTTGGAGGTAAATTTATACACTCAAATCCCTGGGAGGGGGTGGGGACAGCAATAATAAGTTGTGATGCTAATTAGACTGGATTACACGTGTCCAGTGGACACGTGTGTGAAATGGACAGCTATGTATGGGGCGAGATTTTTTTGTGGGAACAGATTGCCTCTTTTTTTTTTCAGGTGAGAGTGGGGTGTTGAGGAGGGGTATTAGGTATATTTGGGGAGGTAGGTTCGGTAGGTTAACAGTCAAGACAAACAAGACGCATACAGGAGCGGTATATGACACATGTAGGGGGTAAATACCTTGATGGGGAGGGGTGTTGGGAAATCAGAAGACCATGAGCTCCCTATTGGAAACAGTGGGACTGAGGTCCCCACACATGGGCAGTCACCACTGCACCTTCACAGCCCCAATGGTGGCCGTACTGGGGGCTGAATCACAGATCCAGACTGATGCTCTAGTTGTGACATGAGGCCCTCGAGCTGGCGTAGAAGATCACCAAGCTGCTGGTTGATCTCTCTACACACCACAAACCCGACCTGGTGATTGACAGGTGCCTGTCCACACCCGCTACCAGGGGGCATGGGCCCCATCCCCTGAGGCTGTTCCACCCGAAGATGGTACAGGACCAATGGACAGAGAGGTCCCGTGTTGGGCCCCAGACATGCTGGTGCCCGGTGCCACTGCCAGCTGAGGTGGGACAGGTGGGTCCGCTGGGACCGGCCTTCCCAAGCGTGCTATAGTGTTTAGATTTCATCATATGTGGGTTAGTAATAGTCAACACATTTCAGGGATAGGTATAACAGCATGCATCGATATTCCCATTAACCCAGACACCCGATTCGGAACAGTTGCATAACAAACAGAACACATGCATATATGGGACCACAGTGGTAATAAGAACTGCATGTAGGTACATTGATGACACCATGCTACCAATGTTGGAATAATTCAATATGGCACATGCATGGGAACAATTAAAATATTTATCAAACAATTTGGACATTATCAGAACATAGGTTACATACCAGTTGGGGTGGGTATGTTGATTATTGTTGGAGATATGGTGGGGGTAGATGTCAATTAACAACTAGTATATTCCTGTAGTCCACATTACTTTCCTAGTCAGTGCTGTTATCTGTACCTTACAAGTCTTACTACACTACCCTATAGCCTTAGTTTGGACAGTGATATGGATGTCATCATCTTTACACATGAACTGGTTTTACCTGCAGTATACATCTCTTACCTGGTATACCTGTGGAGGAAATGTTTGTTAACACTAACTGTTTCTACACATACTCCCAAATTCCAGGTTGATGTTGTGCACATAGCTATCCAACTCTTTCTGCACAGACTCTGGCCACATATTGACCACATGCTAGTGTGCCGGGACATATCTAGAATATTGCCCTCTTCTACCTTTAGTGACCTGACACACACATATACATGCTTTCCTACACAGTTATATTATGTAGCACAGTGTGGGTGACAGGGATCAGTCATACTTTATTATTCAGAGAAACTGCAACACTCACAATTCCCTACAATATCAGAGTGAACGGTACCAGTACAGGTTATAATGGTCTTTATTTCTCAGCACATTGTTTGTATCCAATGTACCTGTGGGAGCAATGTTTGTTAGCACTACCTGACTGTTGCCACACAAACTTCCAGATTACACATTAGTATTATGCACATACTTCTCACTCTGTTACTGTACACACTCTGGTCACAGCTTGACAACATGGGAGTGTAGATAGGACATACTTGAAATATTACTCTCCTAACAGTTTCGGGGGTTGCTACAGTGACTGGTTTGTTCTCATAGATGTTTGACAATCACTTGTATTCCCTGTTTGCTGGCTAAACATCTGGGATCATCCACAGACTTCCCAGGGGACAGGGGGACAGGCAGCAGATATGGGCCTATATGCTGGACATTCTGGTCTCGTCTGTACAGTTGTGGGGTATGATTCTGTATGCAGCCTACATCCACTCCCAGGATTCAGACCATGGCTGTGTCTGCTATAACTTAAACACTGTCCATCACAGTTGTGTCTGCTATATAGATATTGCTGTATATCTCCTATCTGCTTTCTGTCTTATTAATCCCCCGTGCTTTTGCATTCCGACCTTGTATTACAACACTCTTATACAGATCTCCTAGACAGAAACATTCTGTAGGACAGTGTGGGTGACAGTGATGTGTAATATTTCATTATTCAGAGCAACTGCATCAGTCGCAATGCCATACGATACCAATGTAAACAGTACCAGTACAAGGTATCATTCTTGTATTTCTGGGCACAGTGTTGGTATCTGGCAGACCTGTGGGGGAATTGTTTGTTAGCACTACCTGAATGTTCCCACACACAGTACCAGATTCCACATTTCTTTTATGCACATACATCTCACTCTGTTACTGTACACACTCTGGCCACAGCTTGACAAGTTGGGGTGCATATGAGACATACGTAGCTTCTTAGTCTCATAAGGTTTTGGGGAGTTGCTAGTGTGCCAGTTATGTTCTCATAGATGTGTGTCAATCAGTTTTATTTCCTGTTTGCTGCCTATACATCTGGGGTCATCTGACTGATTTCCCAGGGGAAAAGGTTGATAGGCAACAGATATGGGCCACTTTACTGGACATTCTGGACATATCCGTACAGTTGTGGGGTATGATTCTGTATGCAGACTACTACCACTCCCAGGATTCAAACCATGGCTGTGTGTGCTAAACAAAACAACAATTCACATCTCAGATGCATGTGCTATTTGGGTTTTGTTGTCTGCATTTTCCCTGTTTTCTGTCTATGTTTATACGTTCATAGGTTCATAGGTAGGTACTAGGCTATCTGCCCAAAGGCATTTATAAGCCTAGCCAGAATGTGTTGGGTTTTGCCGCCTCTTAGATTAGTTCCCTGTGCCTCTGTCCAGCAGAGCCACTGAAGTGATCTCCTGGGTACACTTCCTGTTTCCCATCCACTCATCAAGGTTTCTCTTGAAGAGTGTTAGTGAGGAGCTCTGCCTAATGTAGATTGGAATCTTGTTCCAGAGCATGGGAAGTCTCTAGGACAGGAATCTATCCCTCAAGCACGTCCTATTAATTGTTGTGGTGAGGTTTATATCCCTAGAGCATGTGGCTCGAGGGGATATGGTTTTCATTAAGTGGAGCGTGTCCATCAATTATGGGTTGGGCATAGCCTTGTATGTCAGGCAGAGATCACCTCTGAGTAGGCAGTATACAACCGAGTACAGCTGGAGTTTCTTCAGTCGAGCTGCATAGGGCATCTGTTGAGGTCAGTGATCCTCTTGGTGAGGTACTTCTGTGGTCTTTCCAACTGTTACAGGTGTCTTGTAAGGTACATCCCAAATGGGGCATTGCACTCTATAATGGGTCTGATGAGTGATGCATAGAGGAGCACAATGACCTCTTTTGATCTGGATGCAAACCCTTTTGTGATTAGGTAGGCCACATAAAAGGATTTTCTAACCACTTTGGCAATGTGATTATCAAAGGAGAGATTACTATCTACTTGGGTCCCCAGATCCCTTATTTCATCTTCCTTATTTAGGGGGCTACCACCTATGTGGTAATTTGTGGGTACTTTGTTTTTTCCAAAGGGGATGACTATGCACTTTTTGGCATTTAGCTTGAGCCCATGGTTTTGACACCAGGTATCTGTCTCAGTGAGACCCTTTTGGAGGAGGTCTGTGTCAGCCAGAGAGTCAATTATAGCCCCTAGTTTGCAGTCGTCTGCAAACTTCGTCAGCCATAGTCCTCCTGTGCTTGCCTGTACCTCTGAGAAGTATATGCCGAACAGGAGGGGTCCTAGGACTGAGCCCTGGGGAATGCCACTTTTAACCAGTTTAGAGTCAGACCTAGCTCCCACAACTCTTACCATGTGGGTTCTGTCTGTGAGCCAGTTGGCAACCCATCTCATGACGTAGGGGTTTATGTTCAGGCTGGTGAGCTTGTCTATAATACCAGAATGGGGAATGGTGTTGAAGGCCTTTGCGAAGTCTAGGTAGGTTGTGTGGACCACCTTTCCCTCATCTATAGCCTTGGTAACTGTCTCAAAGAAGTCCACCAGGTTTAGGAGGCATGATCTGGCCTTAACAAAGCTGAACTGGATAGGGGCCAGTGTTTAGAGGTTCCCAATGTCTCTGTTAATGAAATCCATGATGATGCACTCCATAGCCTTTCAGATAAAGCTAGTCAGGCTTATAGGATGATAGTTGCCGGGGTCTGTTGTGGCTCCACCTTTGTGGAGTGGAATAACCGTTGCTGTGCACCACTCTATGGGCACATAGCCTGTGGAGAGGCTGAGTTTGAACAGTGTGTTTAGGTGAAGGGTTAGTTCATCTTTGAGCTCATGTAGGACGCAGCCTGGGACACCGTCCAGTCCCACTGATGCTGTGTTTTTGGCTTTGGAGAGGGCTGTTTTAACCTGAGTGTTTGTGATTTCAGGGGCACTACATTCTTCTGGTATGGTTATGGGCCCTTTTGGGGGTGAGAAGCGGGTGAAGTTTGCACTGAACCTGTCTGCCAGGATGTTGATGATATTGGTCGGTTCAGTGTATTTTGTGCTCTGTTAATGCGTCTGTCTCTAGTGTCATAACATAGTTAGGGAGGGGTTTGAATCCAGCAACTGGCAAGTGTGTGTGAAGGTGGGGTAAGTGTGTATGACAGAAATATCCCTTTGGGTTGGGAGGGTGGCCTAATGGTTAAGGTGTTTGCTTTACAAACACAAGGTGCAGAGTTTGAGTCTCACAAGGGATAATTGGCTAGGCTTAAAATGGCTCGCAAAGGCAGTTAGCCTAGTATGAACCTATGAACTCCGAGCAGATCTGGGAATTGCCACTTAGATTCTTGACATAGCTAAAGAATACCTTGTGGTTATCTTTGGAGTCCTTGACAATTTTTCTTTCGAAGCTAGCCTTGGATGATTTTATGAGGGATCGTAGTTTCTTGCTGATACTGATCAGGGATGTCTTCCCCTCTTGGGATTTTACTCTTTTCTGTACTAGTTTCCTCCTTCTATTGTATAGCTTGTTTATGACAGGGGTCCACCAGACTGGTTCCCTTTTCTTGGAGGAGTGAGTCTTGGTTTTGCTTGGATAGCATGATCCATGCATTCTTGTAGGTGCCCATAGAGTGCATTAGTAAAGGATTTTGCAGCTTGGGCAGCATTATCCTTTAGCATGGGGGATTTGAAACTTTCCACTTTGGTCTTTAGTAACGTGAAGTTTGGTTTTGAAAAGTTTTTCACGGTGGTTTCTTTGTCCAGGGGTGGGGGTGGAATGTGGATATCCAGAGTGATTAGTTTATGGTCAGATCTAACCAGCAAGGGGTTGACCTCCAATGTGGAACACTGGTCACCACTGTTGGTGATGACCAACTCCAATATGTTGTCACCTCTGGTTGGGGTATTGACCAGTTGATCCAGGGTGTTTGAGTTTATAAATTCTAGGAAATGTTGGGCAAGAGAGTTAGTACTTGAGTAGTTCTCCCAGTTAATGTTTGGGTAATTGAAATCACCCAATATCAGGATGTTTGGTAGGACCTTTATGTTTCCCAGTTTTTCCAGAAATGTGGAATGGGATTCCTGGGAAACAGTGGGTGATCTGTAGCAAGCTACAATTTGAAATGCAGTTCTGCCCATTGTTAGTTGCACGTGGACGATCTCTGAAACATTGTGATGTGCCACTAACCTGGAGGTGTGGGTATCCTTGATGAATATGGATAAGCCCCCGCCTTTTGTATTTTGGTTTGGGTTTTGTGGCCGAAATGTATGGTATGAGTTGTAGCCTGGTAGTGCTGGGATGCTCTCTGGAGCCTTAAACCAATTTTCTGTTACTGCACATATATTGATTTTCTCCATACTGAGGAGTGCCTCGAGTGCATGCATTTTGAGGTTTAGACTTCTGGCATTGAGTAGCAATACCCTCAGTTTTTTTGTTACTTGTGCTATTTATGGCAGTGGGTTTGTCTTTTGAGCCTTGCCTAAAAAGGGCACTATAGGGGTGGTAAGAGCCTTGTCCAGTATTCGAAAGCCTAAGGGTGACAGGTGCAAGCCTTCTCTAATGAAGCAGCGTGGCTTGTCGAGCATGTCATTCCAGGCTGACAGACACTGGATCCCCTTTGAATGACACCAGAAGCTTAGCCAGTTGTTGAAATTAATCATTTTTTCTTTATACCATGGTATCATTCTTGGTGAGGGCAGGATGCTACTCAGGGTCATGGTCATACCGACCTGGACTACGTGATCAGAGAGCTCTTCCATGTCACTTTTCATGTAGTCCAGGGAGGTACAGCTCAGGTCATTCACACCAACATGGACAATGACAGAGTTGTATTTGTACTTGTTCTGGAGTGACCTGAGTGCTTGTGTTATGTGACAGATCCTGGCACCCAACAAGCAGCTAACAGTAACCTTCTCCTTGTTCAGCCTAGTGAGTGGGACATCAGTGTGCCTGACAATAGAGTCACCTATTACTAGTGTGTTGGGTATGTTATTTTGCCTTAAGGGCTGTGATTGCATGGCACACTGGTTTTGTGAAGTATGTGTTTCATGGTTTGTGTTGGAGGTGGAGGTTGCTTGGGTGTCTGCTTTGGAGGTCTCTGCTGCTTTTGCAGATTTTTATTTAGAGCCTCCGAGTATGTTTTTTGTGCATTTATCTGTGTTTTTTGCCGGTGCTAGTTTCATAGGTCTATGTGAGACTGGTGGTGTGACACATGTAATTCCCTTCTCCTCTTGACTGTCTGGTCCAGTCTTGGGTTGAGAGAACTTAGCTTCCAGTTTGGATGTATAATTGAATATCTCCCATGTATTAGTGTTTGGTGGTAGGAGGAGAGGGTTGTCTGTGTACATGAGGCAGTTGTAACTTTGCCTCAAAATGCCCAGATTCACCAGTTGGACCAGAGAGTACACCTGAAACTGCCCTTTCGACATGCCTGGATACATACAGTGAGCTGTTTTACTGATTGGCTGGTAAGGTCGAATAGAGAGCTTTGTCCTTCTCTACAGTATAGGGGGGTTCTAGCGCTAAAGCTTATTAGTGCTTGCTATGAGCTTTGAGCAAATGCCGGGCTGAGAAGTGAATGGTTTGAGTGGTTAAGTTGAAAGTTTGTCTAGTTCCAAGGGAAAAACTGAAGAGCAGACTTTGTGGAGCCGGGAACAGTCATACCGTAGCCAACTGGCACTGCCCGGTGCGCAAAACTGTGCTAATGCCTCATTCGACTGTAGTATATAGGGTCCTGGGTTCGAGACCTGCATGGCTGATTATTTTGCTGATGGGCACAACAAGGGCCATTGGATACAGAGTACTTAAGGCACTTTTGAGAAGTTGTAAGTGGGTTAGCATGGGTTGGCGCGCGGGTAAGCAATGCTAACCTCCGATTACATATGTTTACAGAGAGTTAGCTTTAAAATTGCTTAACCTGTGTGCCCATTGCTTACCGCCATGCAAACAGGCTTAAGCTTGCTTACTAGTGCTTAAATATGCTTACTACTGCTTATTGCTGCTTAAACCTGCTTACTAGTGCTTTATTCAGTATGACACTGACACGTCACATGTGCATTTACTGCAGTACTCCAGTTCATAAATATATGGTATTTCGTGGGTTATGCAACAAAAATATTAGTCATAACGTGCTTTAACCTGGAAAATGGAATGGGTTGAAGTGGGACTCGAACTGGGAATGGCTGTTCATAAGGCAATTGCTCTGCCCACTACACTATTGCTATGCTGCTTCATTTAAATATATCTTCCTTGTTATCCTCTTCAGCCATTTAAGCTGCATTAAACGTAGCTAAGCGATGGGCACACCCACACACCTACAGTTAGCTTTAATCAGATTTTTAGAAAAACGGGTTTGTTCATTTTATTTCTCTATACTTTTGCTGTTGTACACAAGAGGGACTGTTGGTAGGAATATGTAGACACCTATGAGTGGTCGCACTCATTTCTTACCCCCTTCTGCTGTTCTTCATTGTGGGGGCATGTATATTCTGAGAGCTCTGCTCTCTGACATGCCCCCTGCACTCTTACACGCTCCTTGTAAGATTAGGAGCTCAGGCAGCGTGTCTCATTTCTATGCATGGTGCACTTCCATCCTGCTCCTACATGGCCACCCCCATGCAGGACAAAGCTAGTCCTGCATGGAGGAATAGTAAATCCAGGAGACTGTCTTCGAAAACATCACGTGATATCCCTATAGGAGCTCATGTAAATGAAACTCCTATACAACATATCACGTGTTTGCAGGGGGGCAAGCCCCCCTGTGCCCCCCACACCCACTGCTAACAATATATTCCAACTCTGAGATCGCACTACAGTGGAGATATGGATGAATTTCCAAACCTCACTGTATAGCAATCTCGTACAGTTTGTCGAACGCACTTATGTGAATGCATTGCTGCATTCGCATAAATGTGTTCAACTTTGCAATACATTTCACATCTTGTGAATGACAGTATGACTTTCGGCATAATACCTGCTGTCCGATTGTCATTCTCAAAAATAATAGTAAACTATATATATATATATATATATATATATATATATTTTTTTTTATTTTATTTTACATTTGTTAACCGGGATGGTCCGACTGGATACATGTCCTTTTTCAGCGGAGGCCCGGGGAGAAAAGCTCCAACAGAGTTACATTGATAATTAGGTTCACTAAATGAGATGAAAAAATTAACAAAAACATAGGCTATTTACATACAAGTACAATACTGCCTTACAATTATCTGAGTTTACTACAAATGATACATAACATATTAGCAAAGACGGTAGACAGCATACATATTTCTTTATCACAGCATACAAAGTTCTTATCATCTTAGCTAGTTGTTTATGTATTTGTATATATATATATATATATATATATATATATATATATATATATATATATATATGAGTTCTTTCAACCCATCAACGTGACAACTAGCTAAAAAAAGATGGTATGGCTGATCGAAAATTAGCTGACTGAAATTTACCAGCTTTTTTTCAGTGTGAGATCACAGTACACTGGGTATCAGGGAATTTGCCCTTTGTCCTTCACTGTAGTGTGATATCAGAGTTGATATATGTAAATAACAGAAGGTGTGGAGCATACCTAGGGGCTTGCCCCCTGCAAAAATTAATTCAAAACAAGAGTGTATTTGAATCTTTGTGATTCAAACTCTTTTAGTGGTATGATAGGCATTCAAAGTTTTGATACTTTGAATGTCTGTCATGCATTTATAGATAGATAAATAGACAGATAAAAACAAATCAGGAAGTGTGGGGTGTATCGCCCATGGAGAGGCAGTGAATATTGTCCACAAAGAAAGCCTTGCTCCAAACTTCATTGAAAATTGTTTTGACAAAAGTAATTCACTGGCTTGGCATTCACTTTCTATGTTGTTGCTCTACAGACATTAATTTGTCCAGTCAATATGTAGGTGTGCAAAAAAGAAGCAGGTACAACTGTAGGAACTATGTTAGAGCATAATGAATGAACAGATAGGCTAAAACAGCTCTAAAATCTGTAAAGGCGGAAGGAACACTTGCATTTTTATGTAGTCCTTGTCACTGCACTTGAGCTGTGTTAGAAAAATATGTATTAATGTGTGTATGCTTAAATGCCAAATTAATAATCAAGTGTTTTTAATATGCTTTTCATTCTATTCTTCATGCACTGTGTTATATACAAATTGAGTTTCATATGAGATTGAAAAGAGATGCTTTTCTAAAACTGCAGCATGCTTACTGAAACTTGCAAGTTGCCCTCTGACCTAGTAACTGCTAGCACAGCAATATTCTTGGTTATGCCTTGTGGAAATGTACTTGAGAAGCAGGTGTTTATCTGCTAGGTCGGAAGCATATGAATGAACAATATACCATATTATAAATGTAATGATTCTAGACAAACAGCCTTGTTCAGAGGATGGGAACCTCTGCAGCTGTAGTAGTTTAGAGATAAGGTAGACAAAGGATTATTAGAGAAATGAACTGCTAGCATTGTGCTTGATTTAGCCATAGTATCTTGAATGTAACATAACAAGTATCTAACTGAAAGTAACCAAGGCCATGTTGTTTTCCTCAGGAAGTTTCACACAAAAATTGTTTAAATCAGCAGAAATTCATGGGAAAGATGGTCAGCAGATGATGATGAAAAGGTGGTAATCTGTTACGTCAGCATGGTAGGACAGGATTAATTTGATAACCTATAAAAATGAATGCATTTCCTGTTTCTGGTTAGACAAACTCTGTATTAGCACGTTTTTGTCTCCTTGCTGCAATATTAAAGTGCCTTAACCTGAACCTACCGTGTTTTGATCATTTTTAAAGTATAATTTTCCTTTGACAGTTTGGTCCTTCGAGCCGGAAATATATCTCTCGCTCTAGACCTAGGTCAGAATTGTGCCCGGTGGCATACATCCGTATGGAGAAGAGGCCAAATCGGCTCTTCTGTTTTAAAAGACCTCAGACTGAATTGTCGTTCGAAAGAGGCCAGCCACTGTTTCTGATCTAGGATTGGAGGACGAGTCAACGATCCGGTGGATCAACTCACGGAGGGTCAGGTAAGGAGGAATTACCTTATTTCTGTTTTAAGATCAGGGACTAGGTACAGAACTGTTTTTTTTTTGTCAGGTAAATTTGCGTATGCAGATTAGAGACAGAAAAAGGGGTTACTGTTCTTTGTCATAGATCAGGGAAACAGAATAGGTAGACAGTTATTCTAGATAAACTGTGAAAAGGTATAGATTTGTGGTACCACGTGATAGGAAGGGTTATGTAACAATTTACAGCTTAGCTAAGACACCAATGGGAAATCAGTGCACAAAAAATTCCCGGGACATGCCCCTAACTGAAGACGCGAAGTATATGCAATTACAGCATGCCGATAATGTTAAATATTACACCAAATGGGTCAATAAGTATAAATTCGAGGGTAATTTAGATAAACCTGCACTTATGAAACTTGTAAAACAGTTAAAAATAGATGGGAAAGGTCAATTAAAAAAGCAGAGACAATTAGGAGTCCCTTGGGCGCATAGGTGGCTTGAGGAAGCAAATCGTAGGGAACAGAGAATTAAAAATTCAAAGACAATGTTCTTAGACAAAGAAGACAATAACTTAGTAATAGCAACAGCCCGTCTTTCGCCCCCTCCACTTCCATTACCGGAATATGAAGCGAGTGGACGAGCCGATCCACCTCCACTATACCCAGCAGTCCCTGCAAAAGTACAACCGTTTGTTAGGGATCCTATCGAGACCAGGTCTCGAACATGCGACTTGAAGACATAAATTGAATTAAATGAATTAAATAGAGCATCACAGGCTATGAGTGAAGAAGAGATGTGTCCGCTCATAGAAGTACCAAATCCTCAGGCAGGACAAGATCCGACTCTTTTGGTTTATAGACCGTGGACACCGGAAGATATCCGGAAAGCCACGGAAGGTATTCCCCACCCAAAAGTGAACTTTAGAAAATTTTTAGAAGACTTACAGGGCATGAGATTAAGTTACCATTTAAATGGAGAGGAAGTAGAAAAAGTAGTTAGACAAATTGTGGGTCCAGATTGGCACATGATTAGTGGCGACTGGAATCCTCATGACGCACAACTTAGACCACTCCCACATACTAATGCAGAACTGGATGGCAGAGTAAAAGGTCTGACAGACCGAATCTCTGAAAAGTGGAAGCCTAGGGCTGATTGGACTTGCATTAATCAATGCATACAACAGGAAGGTGAAGCAGTTGATAGATATTATGCTAGACTGTTATAGTGTTTTAATAATCACTGTGGAATGCAGATACCAGAAAACCAGACACATGATTCCTCATATGAACAACAGTTAAAGAATGCATTTTTGAAGGGTAGTATAACTCCCATTAGTAGCTTTATTACGAAGCATATGTTAGATCATCGAACAAGTAGATTACAGCCATTACTTGAATATGCTAGACATGCAGAAAGACATTTTAATAGTAAAAAGAAAAAGAAAACTCAAGTATTTTTGGCAGAAGATGGGTCAGAAGTATTTGTAGTACAAACTGGGAAAAAGGGTAAGAAAAATACCCAGGGAAATAAACAATCTGACAAACGATCAGAAGATTTTGAGGAAAGAAAGAAAAAGGGTGAGTGTTTTAAGTGCGGGAAAAAAGGACATTTGGCGAGGGATTGCAGGCTAAACAAGAAGGCGACTACAGAAAATAAGGAGGATGAGGAATGACTATATGATAGTCAGGAATCATTAGAAGAGAGTGAGCAGGGAAAGGTAAGTATAAATGTGATAGCGGGAGAAGAGGATGTGACACAAAGAGTAAAAGATGTATATGAATACGCAGACATAGAAGAAAATGAAATTTTAGACCTAGCTCTTTTAAGCTTAGAACTTTACTTAGCAGACACGAAACCGGAAGTGACGCTTCTGGTAGAGGGGAGGGAAGTTAAATTTTTGTGTGACTCAGGGACTTCACGAACCCTGATACACCCTTCCAAACAAACGGAAGATACAGAATCACCAGATTATATACTAGTAAAAGCAGCTAATGGACAGCTGTATCGGGAGCCACTCTCGCGTGACATAACAATAATAGACCCCGTTTCAGGGATGACTCAGAAAAGTAAAATTGTAGTTTCTGCAAAATGCCCAGTGAATCTTTTGGGTAGAGATTTGATGCAGATATATGGCATAGCCGTAGTTCCAACCATGCAGGGTATGGAAGCACAGCGACAAATGGACACTTTTGTACTGCGACCGGAGGGTGAAATGTATTATTGGTACAGCCAGGACTTGGTTACGACTGGTCCGGGGGCTGTAACCGAAGAACTGATGAACATAGCCATCAGCAAGTTCCCCTCCCTCGACACTGACAAACAGCATTTGTTGCATTGTACTCTATATTATTGTAATAGACCAGGACCTGATAAAGATTATGAACAAAAATTGTTTCAGAACCATGCAAACAGGCTAGTATTGCGAAACTTGTACTGGGATACAGAAGGGAACAGTGTAGCAAGCTGTTCATTGCCCCAGGAATTTTTAGCACTTTACAAATCTAATCGACTGCCACATGTTAGTTTGACTAAGAAAAAAACTTTAAAATGGGCAGACTTAGGTGAAAAAGTCACAAGGTGGGAAAAGCAGACAGAATTAGAGCTCTCTGAACAGGGAGTACAGAAACAAAAATTGAATTGGATCACACAGACACACCCAGCTGTGCACTCACAAGCAAGTGAGAATAGCTGAGTGTTACTCTTATTGGAAGAAGAGGAAAAAGCCTTGCGAGACATACCAGACATTCTCTGGTCAACAGGGAAATCAGATGTAGGACTTATACGAACAGCAGGACCAGTTACCATAATGCCAAAGTCAGCTTTTAGGCCCCAGAAAAGACAGTATCCCTTGAGAAAGGATGCAGAGGTAGGAATCAAACCTATCATAGCAGCCTTACTTAAGGAGGGAGTCTTAATAGAATCTCCTGATTCACCATGCAATACACCTTTATTTCCAATAAAGAAAGCAAACGGGGAATGGCGTTTGGTCCAAGACTTACAAGCTGTAAATAATGCAGTTATACCCAGGGCACCAACGGTGCCAGATCCACACACCTTACTGAATGATTTAAAGCTGGAGCAGAAATATTTTTCAGTGGTAGATATTAGTAATGCATTTTTCTCTATACCGATACACCCTGACAGCCAATATTAGTTTGCATTTAGATTTCAGGGAAAGCGGTACACATATACCAGATTACCACAGGGATATTGTGAAAGTCCCACAATATTTGCACGGGAAATAGCAAGCAATCTGGTGAGATTTATCCCACCGAAAGGTAGTCAGATTCTACTTTATGTAGATGACATTCTGCTGGCAGCCCCCACCCAGCAAGAATGCAAGGAGGACATGATAGCTTTATTACAATTTTTAGCTACTCAAGGTCACAAAGTAAACAAAGACAAGTTACAGCTTTGGAGAAAACAAGTTAAGTATTTGGGATATGTAATATCCAAAGAAGGTAGAATATTAGATGAAGACAGAAAAACAGCAATTTTACAAGCAACCAGACCAACTACCAAGAAGGAAATGATGTCCTTCCTGGGAACTACTAATTTTTGTCGGAGTTGGATACCGAACTATGCTTTGGAATCTGCTCCACTGGCCGACTTAATATTTAAAAAGCCGATGGCAGCACAAGATTTATTACAATGGATACCTGAAGCAGAAGCAGCTTTCTGTAAGCTGAAACAATTGATAGCATCGTCCTTAGTTTTAGGATTACCAAACTATAACAAGCAGTTTCTTCAAACTGTAGATTGTAAGCAAGGTTATATGACATCAGTATTGACACAGCAACATGGGAACAAACAACGCCCCATAGCTTACTATTCATCACAGTTAGACCCAGTGGCACGATCCCTGCCCCACTGTGTACAAGCAGTAGTTGCAGCTGCAATGGCAGCGCAGGCTTCAGCCTCAGTAGTGTTATTCCACCCTCTCACATTGAGAGTGCCTCATGCAGTCGCAATAATTTTACTGCAAGAAAAAGTAGCATATCTTTCTCCAGCTAGGCATCTTTCCTGTATGACCATACTGTTGAGCCAACCTCATATGACAATTGAATGAAGCACGACTTTGAATCCATCATCTTTGCTTCCAACCCCTGCAGATGGCAAACCACACTGCTGCCTGCAGGAGACTGAACAAAAGACATTACCAAGACAAGACCTAACGGATGTTCCCTTGGATGATGCCGAGGCGACATGCTATGTGGACGGCTCATGCAGGAAGGGTCCTACAGGACAGAACCTAGTGGGGTATGCAGTTGCTTCTGATACTGAAACTTTAGAAGCAAAATCTTTACCACACAACTTATCTGCACAAGCAGCAGAACTGATTGCCTTAACAAGGGCATGTACCTTAGCAAAAGGTAAGAAAGTGAACATTTATACTGACAGTCAGTATGCTTTTTCTACTGTACATGTTTTTGCGCAACAGTGGAAAAATAGAGGAATGATAACATCTACTGGTAAACCAATTAATCATGCGCAACTTATTTTAGACTTTTTGTTAGATTCAATTCAGTTACCTAGGAAAGTAGCTATTTGCAAATGCGTAGCTCATGCGAAACAACAGGACAGAATTTCAAAAGGTAATGCACGAGCTGATACAGCTGCAAAGCAGGAAGCCTCAACCACAGAAACTTTTCTTTTGAGCGAGGAATTACAACCCTCAGAGATTTTAGATTTAGAAATGTTAAAAACAATGCAGACACTTACTATGAACATTGAGAAACAAAAGTGGATAAAACGAGGAGCAATCCTCGAAAAGGGACTGTACATCTCCAAGGAAAAGAAACCAATTTTGCCATCTAATTTGTTTAGATATGCAGCATTGTTGAGCCATGGGCAGAGCCATGTCTCAACAGGGGGGATGGTACAGTTAGTAAATTGAGTGTTTACAACTTACTGGTTTACAAACTATACAAAAAATGTTTGTGCAGCATGCCATGTTTGTAACAAGTATCATGCACAAGGGGAGTTGAAGCCTAAGCGAGGGAATTTTCCTACACCACCATATCTGTTCCATACTATCTGTATGGATTTCATAGAATTGAATAAATGTGAGAATAAGAAATATTGCCTTGCTATTATAGATATGTTTTCCAAATGGGTAGAAGCATTTCCACCCAAAAATCCAGATGCAGCTACTGTTGCAAAGGTCCTCGTTAAAGAAATTCTACCTAGATTTGGTATACCGGAAGAGATTTATAGTGATAACGGGACACATTTCATGAACCAAACAATCCAACAACTCAGTCGTTATTTTGGAATATCATTAAAGAACCACTGTGTGTACCACCATCAATCTTCAGGGCTAGTAGAGAGGCACAATGGGGTACTGAAGAATAAACTTAGGAAGTTGATAGAAGAGACACAGAAAAATTGGGTGCACTGTTTGCCTTTAGCACTGATGAGTATGAAAACTTTTCCACATGTAAAGGGATTAACTCCTTTTGAAACTTTGTTTGGGAGGGCATATTATACACCTCAGTGGAAACCTCTCATGTCTACAGAGCAGGAGGCTGACAGTTCACTTGCAGGATATAAGAGGCGATTTTTGAATAACAAACTTTTGCAGTTAAATTCTGTTCCAGATAAAGAGCAATCAAAATCGGAAACACCAGTAGCCCCAGGCACCTGGGTCTGGGTGAAGATTGTGAAACAGAAGAATTGGAGCTCTCCGAAGTGGGAAGGTCCGTACCAGGTACTACTGTCGACACCCACTGCAGTCAAGATTGCAGAGCGAGCTTCCTGGATCCATTTGACACACTGTAAACTGGTTAAAAACTTTGAACTGGACAAAAACTTTGTTACTGTTGCACAACAAGAACAAAATGGCCAGATACAGAGTGAGTAGAGACACTGAGTAGCTTCAGAAAACTTGTATGATTGTTTTTATTGCAATATTGATCACACTGTTCTTTTTGCTGTGGCCGTTCTTTTTTCCTGCCACAAAGATTGAACTGATTAAACGTAATGAACCAAATATAGACTGGCATCCGAAATTTAACACTTATCAGGCAATTACACGTGTGTACACAGAGACTTTCAATGTTTCGAACTGCTGGGTCTGTACGGCCATACCAACAGCATACGGGGGTTTATTAATGACTGCTATCCCCCTAGGGGTCAATGAGACCTGGGAAAATCTGTTTTTTGACACAGTCACTATTAAAGCACAAGATAAGGTAGCACTGTATTTGCCTGTGACACAAAAAGATATTGTATGTTTTTATAAAAATGACTCCATCCAAGTTGGATGGAGTAAATGCAATGTTACAGTACAGTACAAATGTTATAGAAAACCAAATGATTTGAGTGGATCTTGTAGTACAGATTATGACTCATTTTTGAAATCTATGCATAAAACTCTTGCTCAGGTACAGCACAATCCTGTACTATTCAAACAGTTATCAGTGATAGGAAAATGTTTCATGCAGGGCAGTCATTTCGTAATAAAGCAATGACTAAGGTAGAGGATTGTTATTTTGTATGTGGTAAAAAGGCATATAAATGGTTACCTGAGAATTGGTCTGGCAGTTGTTTTTTGGGATACCTGGTTCCGGCCATCCGACACACTGCAGTTTTGCCTCAGGGGAGTATTCGAAATACTCGAGACATAACCAAAAAGACTGTTAAGAAACCTGAGAATCCAGTGGGACGAAACGAAGTGAGGTGGAAAGACCATCGTAATGTGGGAACCAAACTTGTGCACATGGACCTGAGTGATGTTGTCATATCCTGGGCAGGTATATCACCCATGTATGGCGGAATCAAATCAATATGGGAACTACGAAAACTGTCTAAACTTCTCGAAATAATGAGTAATGCAACTTTTTCTTCCCTTGAACTGATAACTGATGAACTGAATGCCATGAGAACTGTAATGTTTCAAAACCGAATGGCTCTTGACTTCACCCTAGCGGCAAGAGGCAGAACTTGCGCTTTAATAAAAGAAGAGTGCTGTGCATTCATTCCTGACCATCAGCATGAGATCAACGATCATCTCGAGGTGATTCAGCAAGTGTCGGCCATGACCAAACCAGGCCCAAACCCTCTGACAGAGTTTTTTCAGAATGCCTTCAGGGGGTGGGGCTCCATCTTTATGAACATCTTGATTGCTATTGGGGTAGGATTACTCCTAATAGGAGTTCGTATTTGTTGTGGAATCCCCTGCATGAGGAAATTAATTAAAGAATTCATAGATATATCCGTTTCTGAGACTATGTATCAAAGTACTGAATTTGAAGAGCTGCTAGAATGAGAGACACTTTCATAAAAGTTTAAACTGAATGACTTTCTTAACCACAAATCCTGAATGGAAGAGGTTAGGAAAAGAAGCAAGCTGTTTATCCTTTTTTGAAAATAGAATAAAAAGTATTAACAGGAGGGAGATGTTAGAAAATAGGTATTAATGTGTGTATGCTTAAATGCCAAATTAATAATCAAGTGTTTTTAATATGCTTTTCATTCTATTCTTCATGCACTGTGTTATATACAAATTGAGTTTCATATGAGATTGAAAAGAGATGCTTTTCTAAAACTGCAGCATGCTTACTGAAACTTGCAAGTTGCCCTCTGACCTAGTAACTGCTATCACAGCAATATTCTTGTTTATGCCTTGTGGAAATGTACTTGAGAAGCAGGTGTTTATCTGCTTGGTCAGAAGCATATGAATGAACAATATACCATATTATAAATGTAATGATTCTAGACAAACAGCCTTGTTGAGAGGATGAGAACCTCTGCAGCTGTAGTAGTTTAGAGATAAGGTAGACAAAGGATTATTAGAGAAATGAACTGCTAGCATTGTGCTTGATTTAGCCATAGTATCTTGAAAGTAACATAACAAGTATCTAACTGAAAGTAACCAAGGCCATGTTGTTTTCCTCAGGAAGTTTCACACAAAAATTGTTTAAATCAGCAGAAATTCATGGGAAAGATGGTCAGCAGATGATGATGAAAAGGTGGTAATCTGTTACGTCAGCATGGTAGGACAGGATTAATTTGATAACCTATTAAAATGAATGTATTTCCTGTTTCTGGTTAGACAAACTCTGTATTAGCACGTTTTTGTCTCCTTGCTGCAAGATTAAAGTGCCTTAACCTGAACCTACCATGTTTTGATCACTTTTAAAGTATAATTTTCCTTTGACAAGCTAGCTATGCAAATATTCTTTATTTATAAGTTTATTAAGCATCCTGCATGGGTGTGGCTGCTTTCCCCTTCAACATTAACCAGTCCTACTATGACATCAGGATTCAAATTGCAGCAAGACAAAAGGCAATGCAGTACTGGTAGTGGGAGATCAAACTGGGGTGTCTCCACCACAAGCTTATAAATAATTGAAAATCATACCAGGACCTTTGAACAGCCATTGGAGAAAATGAAGTTCTCTCCAAACACCATTATATTGTGCGACTTCAACTACCCAAACGTAGACTGGGAGCACTACTCAAGCCCCAGCACCTTAGCCCAAAGGTTCCTGGAAATTATAAACTCAAATGCTATGGAACAACTAGTCACCACTCCCACAAGAGGGGATAACATACTAGACCTGATCATTACCAACATGGGGACTCTATGCTCCACACCTGAAGTATATCCCTCATTGGTAAGATCAGGCCATAAATTAATTTCACTGGATGTCCACATCCCGACCCCACCCCCAGCCCAGAAAACCACAGTGAAAAACTTCTCAAAAGTGAACTTCTCACTTCTCAAAACCAAAGTGGAATCCTTCAAGGCCCCAGGGCCAGTGGATACTATGGCCCAAACTGCAGAATCCTATATAAATGCATTCTACGGACATCTCCAGGAATGCATGGATCATGCTATCCCAAACAAAACCAAAACATCCAAAGGCAGGCATCCAGTCTGGTGGATCCCAGCCATAAATAAACTGTACAACAGAAGGAGGCACATACTACATGATAGAGCAAAATCCCTAATAGGGAAGGCATCTCTGATCAGTACTAGCAAAAAATGACGATCCCTCATAAAATCCTCCAAGGCCAGCTTCGAGAGAAAAATTGCTTAGGACACTAAAGACAATCATAAGGCTTTTTTCAGTTATGTTAGGAACCTGGGATGCAACTCCCAGACTTGTTCTGAGTTGATTCTAAACGACAAAAAATACACTGAACCCACAGACATCGCCAATATCCTGGCAGACAGGTTCAGTGCAAACTTCTCCACCCCCTCCTCCCCAAAAAAAGAGCAAGTATCTATCCCGGCAAAGGGCTGCCTCCCAAAGATCTCTGATGCTCAGATGAAGGCTGCCCTCTCCAAAGCAAAAAACACTGCTTCCATGGGACCAGATGGCGTCCCGGGTTGCATCCTACATGAACTCCAAGAAAAACTAATCCCTCAAATAAAACAGCTGTACAATCTCAGCCTCACTAGAGGATATGTGCCCACAAAATGGCGTACAGCGACAGTGGTCCCACTCCACAAAGGTGGAGCCTCTATGGACCCTGGAAGCAATCGCCCCATAAGCCTGACTAGCTTAGTCTGCAAGGCTATGGAGAGGATCATCATGGAGCTCATAAACAAAGACATTGGGGACCTACAGACACTAGATCCTACCCAGTTCGGCTTTGTCAAGGGCAGATCCTGCCTTTTGAACCTGGTTGACTTCTTTGAAACAGTCACCAAAGCCATAGATGAAGGGAAGGTAGTCCACACAGCCTATCTGGACCTAGCAAAGGCATTTGACACAATACCCCACTCGGGCATCATAGATAAGCTATCCAGCTTAAATATAAACCCCTATGTCACAAGATGGGTCGCAAACTGGCTCAAAGACAGAACCCACAGAGTGAGAGTTGCTGCAGCCATGTCAGACTCAAAACCGGTCACAAGTGGCATCCCACAAGGTTCTGTCCTGGGACCGCTCTTGTTCGGTATATACTTTTCCGAGGTACAGGCCAATGTGGGAGGACGACTGCAAACTAGGTGCCATAATCAACTCTCCAGCTGACACAAACAGCCTTCAAAAAGGTCTCACTGAGACAGATAACTGGTGCCAGAGCCATGGTCTAAAGCTAAATGCCAAAAAGTGTATAGTCATACCCTTTGGCAAAAACAATGTGCCCACAAATTACCACATAGGCGGTAACCCATTAAGTACAGAGAAAGTAATTAGGGATCTGGGGACCCAAGTTGATAGCAATCTCTCCTTTGACAACCACATTGCCAAAGTGGTTAGAAAGACCTTTTACATAGTCCACCTCATCATGAAATGATTCACATCTAGATCAAGAGAGGTAATCGTGCCCCTTTATTCATCCCTCATCAGGCCCATCATAGAATACAATGCCCCTTTTGGGATGTACCTTACCTGACAGCTGCAGCAATTAGAAAGACCCCAAAAGTACCTCACCAAGAGGATCAAGGGACTCAAACAGATACCATATGCTGCTCGGTTAAAAAAACTCCAGCTCTACTCAGTTGCATACCGCCTACTTCGAGGCGATCTATGCCTGACATATAAAGCTATGTCCAATCCAGAATTAATGGACATGCTCCACCTCAGTAAATCTAAATCCCTTAGAGCCACATGCTCGAGGGACTTGAACCTCAGCACTGAAATAAATAGAACTTGCTGGAGGGACAGATTCATAACCCAGAGGCTCCCTTCGCTCTGGAATAGAATTCCAATTCATGTTAGGCAGAGCACCTCACTGAATCTCTTCAAGAAGAATCTTGATGAGTGGATGGGGGATCGTAGGTGTGTCCCGGGGATTACTTCCGTGTCACTATTAGACAGAGGCACAGCAAACTAAACCTTAAAAAGGACACAGTATACTCAAATCAAGGGGTGGCGTAAGCCAAACAAAATCGGGCTAGGCTTATAATTGCCCCAGGGCAGATAGCCTAGTATGAACCTATGAACCTATGAACCTATAGGCTAAGGGTCTCAAACTCCTAGCCCATGTGTAAGATGCATATTTCTCAAGTGATCCAAATTGCTTGTGAGCACCCTGTTTTACAGAAAAATGTAGTTCAAGACTCGAGTGTACCCAAAGGAAAGAGCAGAAGAATGCATCCATGTACTAGCTGATTGTGAAGAAGAGAAGCAGTCATTGCTGATTATTGGTCCAAGACCTAATAGGTTCATAGGTTCATACTAGGCTATCTGCCCGAGGGCATTTACAAGCCTAGCCCATCGTTTTGTGGCTTACGCCACCCCTTTAGTATGGGGAACTATACCCATTATTTTGCTGTGCCTCTGTCGAGCAGTGACACTGAGGTAATCCCTGGGGTATATCTGCGATCTCCCATCCATTGGTCAAGATTTCTCTTGAACAAGGCCAGCGAGGTGCTCTGCCTCACATGTACCGGGATTTTGTTCCACAGCATAGGGAGTCTTTGGGTGATGAATCTATCCCTCCAGCATGTCCTATTAATAGCCGTGTCAAGGTTTAAGTCTCCGCCTTGTGGCTCTGATGGATCTAGATTTTTTGAGGTGAAGCATATTCATCAAATCTGGGTCTGACATGGCCTTGTATGTTAGGCAAAGGTCACCTCTGAGCAAGCGGTAAGCAACTGAATAGAGCTGGAGTTCTTTCAGTCGGGCAGCATAGGACAGATTTTGAGACCCTTTATCCTTTGGTGAGGAACTTTGTGGCCTCTCCAGCTGCTGCAAGTGTCGGGTCAGATACATTCGAATGGGGCATTGTACTCAATCATTGGTCTGATGAGTGATGAGTAAAGGGAGACTATGACCTCCCTTGATCTAGATGAGAATCCCTTCATGATAAGGTGGGCAATGTAGAAGGTCTTCCTAACTACTTTAGCTACATGGGTGTCGAATGACAGACTACTATCAACCTGGGTCCCCAGGTCCCTGATAACTTCTTCTGTGCTCAGTGGATTGCCACCTATTTGGTAGCTAGGGTAACCTTGTTTTTCCGAAGGGTATGACTATGCATTTTTGGCATTTAACTTTAGGCCGTGGCTCTGGCACCAGTTATCCGCTTCTGTGAGACCCTTCTGAAGGATATCTGTGTCAGATGTGTTTTCTACTATGGCTTCAGTTTGCAGTCATCTGCAAACTTTGTCAGCCATAACCCTCCTGTGTTTGCTTGTACTGAAAAGTAGATGCCAAACAAGAGTGGGCCCAGGACTGAGCCCTGTGGGACACCACTTGTGACAGGCTTTGAGTTTGACATGGCGCCAGCAACTCTGACCCTGTGGGTTCTGTCACTCAGCCAGTTTGCAACCCATCTTGTGATGTATAGGTTGACATTTAAGCTGATGAGTTTTTCAATGATACCCGAGTGGGTATTGTATCAAAGGCCTTAGCCAGATCGAGGTAGGCTGTATGGACTGCCTTTCCTCATCAATGGCTTTGGTGACTGTTTCAAAAAGTCAACCAAGTTTAAAAGGCATGATCTGCCTTTGACAAAGCCAAACTGGGTTGGATCCAAAGTCTGCAAATTCCCTATGTCTTTATTTATGAGGTCCATTATGATCCTCTCCATGGCTTTGCAGATAAGGCTTGTCAAGCTAATGGGCTGGTAATTTCCAGGGTTGGTGGAGGCACCGCCTTTGTGAAGTGGTACCACAGTTGCAGTGCGCCACTCCTGGGTACGTATCCAGAGGTAAGACTATGATTAAACAGCTGTCCTAGCTGTGGGTTTAATTCCTCATTGAGTTCATGGAGCACACAGCCGGGGACACCATCAGGTCCCATGGATGCTGTGTTTTTTGCTTTGGAGAGAGCAGTTCTCACTTGGGCGCTGGAGATGTTTGGGGGGCTGCAATCGTTTGGTATAGATATCTCTCCTTTTGGGGGGGAGGGGGGGAGAAGTTTGCACTGAACCTGTCAGCCAGTATGTTGGCAATGTCTGTAGGATCAGTAATCTTCACATCATTTTGAACTAGCTCTGAGCATATCTGGCATAATGGATTGTTTTTGCTAGAGACAGATCTGCTTGGAAGTGAAAGGTATCTGTTTGGTGTTGGACAACTTTTGTTTGGAAATTGCTTGCAGGATGTCAAGCACTTTGTAGTGGATAAAGGATTGGATTCTTTCATTTTTCTCCAGTGCTGTTGCTGAGAATAGGTTCATTTTTTTTGTTTATTTTCTTGCCAATCTGAAGAGAATGAAGATCAGTGGAGTGGATACCCAGGTTAAGTCAAGAGCACTTTTTATATGTTGCGGTCTTGCAGAATGGCCCTCATGTTGTCCCATATCTTTGTGCTGCATTTATTTTCTACTAAGTCTGATTAAAAATATGGAAACATTGCATTTTTTTTTACCAAGTCTGACTAAAAATATGGAAACATCCCCTATTTTGCCTTATATTTTTATTCTGTCTTATGAACCGTCTGGTAGTTAGCTCTGAGCTGTTAATGGGTTGCTTTCTGTGGTGTACAACAGGATTACTTTAATTTCTTCCAACTTTATTTGCCTACTGTGACTTAATAGGTTTCAGTGCTTAGAGCACTGGGAGCCTAGACTGCAACCTTGAAAGGTTGGCCTAAGTATCATATGTCTGATACAGCTGGTGTCACTCACTCTTGCCTTAAATCTGAGAACAGCAGACCTAGCACTGTGTTTATTTGCTACCAGGTATTTCAGAGCAGGAGGCGGATGTCGTTATTGTTGCAAAAACACTCCTTAAATTATGTTTGCTACAGAGTTTCCTACTGTCAGTTTTCATGATCCTGATTGGATTGTATGTAAATGCACAGTAGCTAATTCTTTAAAATGTAGAATTGGTTTATTCCGATTAGTTCTTCAAGCCTTTTGGGTTTCTAATACCATGATAGGAATGTACCTGATTCCTAAGTCAAAGTATAATTAAAGTTCATTTAATTCAATCTTTGATGTTAGCCAGAAGTTCTCTTCACAACCCCCCGCAGTGTGCCCAGAATTGACTCCTTGTACATTTCATATGGAGTCACATGTAATATATCTAAGTATGATTTAAAATTTTTTTATGCTCTTACATCTATTGGAACTGTCGGGTTCCTATTACTTGATCGAACATTTAGGTTAGCGAATACCTAAACATCAATCTGGTAATAGCGAAAGCAAAAACCGTGAATGGCTGATTTAACATAGGGAAAGAATTCCTTTGGCTCTTATGCGGATTTTGCTCCTTTCCCCACCGTACAGCGATCTCAGAGTTGGTATATTTAGTTAGGGGTGTGGGGGGGGAGTCCCCCCCCCACACACTTTATTTTGGTTTAATTTTTTTTTTTTTTGCAGCCGAGGAAATTCATTCCCTACATTAAACTGGCCATTCGCTGTTTTAATTTTTTGATATTACCAGGTCGACGTTTGGGTATAAGCTAACCTAATCTTTCCATTGGGTAATATAGACGTGAACTGACTGGGTATCCTTTTTCTACATTGCCCTTGTTTCTGCTTAAAAATCCTGATATTTTCTGAGTTTGTGTCTCTCTGTATGTCAGACACTGTAGTCACTGGGTGTAGCAATTTCAATGATTAATGCTACTTTTGTCTACTTTTTATGGACTACTATATCTGATTTTCTTACATCTATTTTTGAACTGTTGGTAATGGATGATCTCATGTTATATAAACTTCATCATTTTCTATACTGCTTTGTGGCTCATGTTTCCAATGCTACTCAGCTACTTCAATATTATAATGTTTGTACAATCCCCAATGCAACATTACTATGCTTTTCAGTATACAGTCCCTCTGCAATTAGTGTGTCATACCCTTTAACAAGATGTGCAACTGTTTCCATTTCAGTCTTACAAAACCTACATTTGTCTGCTTCTTCCACATGTTCAGTGGACTTTGTAAATCAATGTGTACACAGTCGATTATCCTGGTCCATCAGCATTAAACTTTCTTCTTTTGGATTAAATTCACCTCTCCTTAACCATTCCTACATTCTGTTTTGATTGACATGAGGTTGCTCCAAGAGTTTTCTATATTTGCAACTATATTTATACATTTTCCACATTTCTTGCTTTGTCATCTGATCCTTCACCTTATATTCTTTCTTTTGTTTTTGGCACATTCAGTTGCTGCCTGATTTTTATCTATTTCTCTTTTGATTTCCATTCCCACTTGATATCAATATACACTAATATGCTTCTGCTAAACTAAGCAGGGAAATCATCTTAGACTTATTCTCCTCATATTTTAAAGGCTCTTGTGAGGTCAGCAGATATGTATGTAGTCTTACGATTGCATATCTATACATGTTATCAATTTTCATGAAGCCCATACTTACATCTGTTCGTGTTTTATTGTTGATCCTTCAATTCCCAAATATTTATACACTCCTTCCCTCTTGCTCAAGTTCTTTTATATCACATTTCTGTCCCAGACTGATATTTGTTTGGTGCTGCACCTTTCCTGCTTTAAAGGTTACTTTTCCACATTTATCAAAACCAAATGACATTCTTATATCATCTGAGAAGGTTTTGACCACTTGTTGTTATGCTTTCAGTTCCCCAATTTATGAAGTATACAGTTTTAAATCATCCACAAAAAAGAAGATGAGAAGTCTTTACACTTTGTTTTTTTCTGGGAGACAAAATGTAGCCATGACCTAATCTGTTAAGTAGACAGATTAATGGGTTAAGGGCAAGACATAAGAGGAGTGGTGACAGAGTTACCCAGGAATATCCCCTTTGCATTTTTAGCCCTGGAATAATAATTTGTCCTTTATCATGGTTTGCCACTGTTTCAAGGTCGCTGTAATGTAATCGATCAGTGTAGGGTATATTGTATACATTTGTAAGCACCCTTTTTCCATGAATATGGGATGCTGTTAAATGTTTTTTTTTAGTCTATCCATGACATATTTAGATTATTCCCTTTTTATAGTTCGCCAGTATGACTTTATTTAACAACAGATGTTCCTTTGTTCCATATGACCTTCTTTTGCTACTCTTTTTATTGCCATGATTAAATTTTCTTCTAAAAAAGTATAAACTCTATTGGCATCAATTCCAGTGTATAGTTTATACATCGTTGGAAGGCAAGTTACTGCTCTATAGCTTTTAGGATAGCTTGCAGGTGTGCTGTTAAGGAGAAGTATTATTTTTCCTGTTTTTAACCAGGTTGGCATCTGTTTGGGGTGCACATATAAATAGTTCTTACTCATGGCTAAATCTTCATGTAAAGATGTTAATACTTTTAGTCAGAGCTTAGCTTTTCATAATATTATTCCAATTTCTCAGGCCATTACTGTTGCTTGTCTGGTCGGGATAAAGCAAACATTCATGGGTTCTGTTCAAGCAGCTTTATTACACATAAACACATCAGAAATGAGGCTTTGTAACTTATGCTTAAATAAACTTATAAACAGACTGACTACTGCACTCATGCATGTTAACACTCTGGCTGTTCTGTCGAAATGGCACTGCTGCCTGCATGTACTAATTTATATGCATGTACCTACATCTGGAAATGCTTCTTAAAGGTACATACACACACTCTGATCTAAATCCTCCCTCTTTGAGAAATAGTCCATATATGAAATAACAGTATTCAATGACATGCAATTTACAGAAATGATCTTTTGACATACATAACTAATTATTTAACATGCAATCAAACAAAATTAGACACATATGAAACAATTATTTCCAAGCTGCTGTGTATTTAGGCTTTGTAACTTAAACTTAAATAAACTTATAAACAGACTGACTACTGCACTCATACATGTTAACACTCTGGCTGTTCTCTCAAAATTGCACTGCTGCCTGCACATACTCAGTATTTATATGCGTGTACCTACATCTGGAAATGCTTCTTGAAGATACATACATACATACACTCTGATCTACATCCTCCCTCTTTGAGAAATAGTCCATATATACGAAATAACAGCATTCAATGACATGCAATTTATAGAAATGATCATTTGACATTCAATTATACAAAATTAGATACATATGAAACAATTATTTCCACGTTGCTGTGTATTTTGTACTAGGTCTGGAAATACGACCTGATCGTGTAACATAAAAGTCAGAATTGGATCTAGCAATGGGGACTGTCTTCAAGGAATGTTCAACTTTGGGGACAACTGGGACATCATCAGGAACAGGAATGGATACTGAGGCATGTTCTTCAGTATGAACATTGTCAGGGTTGCTCTGATATCTAGAGTCTGTATCACAGGTATAATGCTGCAATATTATTTCTGATACAGGAAGATGTCTGCGGTTTCTCCTGTACTGTATACCGTCAGATTCCAGTAAGTAGGATCTTGGCTAAGTACATATACCTCTCACTTGACCAATTTGATCAAAGCCTTTTGTCATTTGCATCCTCACTGTCTCTCCTTCTTTTAATGAACAAAGAAATCTGCTCATTTTATCATAGCTAGACTTCTGAGAAGAATGCTTCTTAAAAAGTTGGGCTTTGATTGCTCTGTTGCTTTTAGCATTAGGCACCAACAAACTAGAACTGATAGGCAAGGTTGTTCTGGTTTGCCTAGACCAGTGATGATGAACCTATGACATATGTGTCAAAGGTGACACGTCTTGATATTTTGGGTGACACACCACCTTTCACCAACACCCAAGTTACCAAAGAAACTGAACAAAAATACAAGAAATATATGACCCTGTACTTATCTATTAAAACTCAGCAACAAAAAAGTCATTAATTGATAATAAAATCAAATGTGTTCCGTGTTTATTTTTTCAGTTCAATTCAAAACTACTATTAAAGGTAGGGTAATTTTTGGTGCACTATTTTAAGCCCAATTGTCAGTGAGCATATCATATTCCCTATTGTAAGTCACTGATTTTTCTTTTACTTTTATAATACATAGCAGCACACGACTGGACTGCATTTTCTAATACTTGAATATGAGAAGAATTGTTTCTCTTTTGTTCAGGGCTGGGGGGTGACATGCCAGCAGAGTTACGATAGGCATTTTCCAAATTTTTGACACACAGAGCCCAAGAGGTTCGCCATCACTTGCCTAATCAGAAGTCTCTGAGCAGGCGAGCCAAGTTGATTGTCATAGGGTATATTTCTGAGACTGAGTACATTTATGAAGATATCATTATTGTCACATTTTGAAATCTCCAGTAATTGCTTTGCACTCTGTACTGCATGTCCAGCAAGGCCGGTGGACTGTGGATACTCAGGACTGCTAGTAAGATGGATAAAGTCCCACTCTTTAGTAAATCTCTGAAACAATTAACTGATAAACTGAGAATCATTGTCAGAAATAACTTTGTGCAGACTGCCATGGACTGAGAAATGATGTTTCATCTTAGTGATAACAACACTGGACGTTAGGTTAGGTAGCAAATCAATCTCAAACCAGTTTGAGTAAGAGTCTACCAACACTAAGTAATGTTGACTGTTCCACTCATAGGCAGTTGCTACTGTTGACCAAGGTAGTTCAGGAATTTGGCTTAGCTGAAGTGGCTCTTTTGTTGCACACGGAACAAGAAGAAAGCACTGTATCAATGTCTTTTGTTAGAGAAGGGCAAAATACTAGTCCTCTCACCCTTCTTTTAGTAGAATCAGAATGTGGGGGGCCACAATGTAAAATCTGAATGTATTCACGCTGTAAGGAAGTAGGAATAACAACTTTTAGACCTTTGAAAATGATACCATCTTCCATCAGCATATCATCTCTGTATGGAAAGTAAGGTTGCACTTCTGGCGGTACACTGGATTGCTTTGACAGCCATCCTACATTGATGTAGTGGTTGAGCTTCTGCAAAACTAGATCAGTCTTTGTATGATCTCTTAGCTCATTAAATCTCATGGTAGAAAAATTAAGCACTTCCATGACATCAAAGTCAAAACTCTCTGCATCAAGCTGTTCCATAGTATGTATGGGAGATCTGGATAAGGTATCAGCCAGATAAAGAAGTTAAGCTTTTGTATAGACCATTTTGAAATTGTACTTTTGTAATTTGAGTATCATTCTTTGTAATCTTGTTGGAGTGGAATACATAGGCTTCTTTAAAATAGTGACTAGAGGCTGATGGTCAGTTTCTATCTGGATTGCTCGGCCATAAATATAATCATGGAACTTCAAACGTGAACACAACTGCCACAAGTTCCTTTTCAATTTGAGCATGCTGCATCTCAGTTTGGGTAAGAGTTTTAGATGCATAGGCAACAGATCTGCCCTCTTGAAGAGTAACTGCTGTCAGGCTTTTACCTTGTCTGGAGCTGGCATCTCAAGAATGGCTGCTTGCTTGTAACGATCTGGTCGTAAACCTGTACTGATAAATAAATGACCTACATAAGTAACTTCTGTTAGTCTGAATTTGCACTTCAGAGGATTGAGCTTTAAATTCACTTCATGTGCTCTGTCCAGAACTTTGCTGAGGTTTCTGTCATGCTCTGCTTCACCATTACCTCCAACAAGTAAATCATCAACTATTATTGCACACAGGTAGCCTGAAAAAATCTGCTTCATTGCACGCTGAAAGACTTCACTGGCAGAATTTATTCCAAAAGGCATCGTAAGGAATCTGTATCCACTAAATGGGGTACTGAATGTAGTCAGTAGTGAATATTTGCAATCAAGCATTACTTGCCAAAACAAACTTTTTGCATCTAAGACAGAAAAAACAGTGGCATTTGACATAAGGGTTGCAGTCTCCTCGACTGTACGCATAGGATGATGAGGTCTTCTCAATGCCTTGTTCAAGTCTCGTGGGTCAGTGCATATTCTGATTTCATTTGAATTTTTCTTATGAGCAGCTACCATTGATGATACCCACTCAGTTGATTCTGTGACTGGACAAATCACACCTTGTCGCACCATTTTGTCTAACTGGACCTTGACTTTGTCCTGCATAGCTATTTGAAATCTTCTTGATGGTCTGTCCACTTGACTGACCTCTGGGTCTAACTTCATGGAAGTCTGCCTAGCGTGTAGTCGAACACATCAGCATAGTCTGAGAAAATAGCATCACTAAAACTGGAACTGGGACATGTGCTTACATGATATACTTCTTTGGTAAAGGAAAGGAGTTTCATTTTCAAACTGTCTCTGAGACCTAATAATGACTGCACAGGTCTTCAGACTATATAAAATAGCAAGCTATAACTGTTCCCAGCTGAATAGCATGAAAGCACTACTGACCCTTCGGTTTGAATCTGTTCAACTCCATGAGCAACAAGCTTTGCACAATTGCCCAAATGAAGTTACTCACCAGCACTCACTTTAGCAAATGTTTCTGCTGACATTACATTACACTTTGAACCAGTGTCTACTTTGAGCTCTGTGAATTTACCATTGATCAGGACACTACAAAATACTTTGTTCTTTGTCAACAAATGTACTGCATTAACCTTTTCACCAACCACTGATACACCACCACTCTTGATAACGGAATGATGCTTGCTTAATTTACAAAACTTTTGAAAATTATTCCATTTTATTACACTTGTAGCATAGCTGACCAAATGCTAAGCACTTCTCGCTTTTAGACACATGGCTGGCTCCACAATTACAACAGTTAAAGGGACATTCCCAGTGTCTAAAATTCGGGTCAAACAACAGCTAACAAAAGCAACAACTACTTTAGCTACGTCACTCACATTCCCACCCACAGTCTCATTTTTTTCCTGTATTTCTTCAATTCTAGTGTTCTTTGTGCTTCCAGTGTCAACTGGTATTTCTTTTTCCATTCCTGTCATGTTGGAATCAGATCTTTCTTCCAAAGTCACATGTGATAAGTTTATACTTTCTGTAGCAAGCACAACTAACAAGCATTCTAAAAAAGCAAGTGCTAATGTAACAAGCACTTGATAAGTATTTAAAACTGCAAACTGCTACTTACATTAACATTTTTTTAGAGTAACTGTTTTTCATTGTGTTTCCTTTACGTATCATCTTTTGAAGTCACTGTGTAATGACAGGTTTGAGTTGCAGCTTTGATATCCTTCAGAAACTCCAAGATATCACTAATCCTGTTTTGTAGTACCTTTCTAAATTTATAAGAACAATATTTATAACCTGCCCCAATTTTTGGTTCTTTGTCCCTCGTCATCTCAGGCTTTGTTCAAATTTGTTGCTCTAGCAGGTTGAGAGTCATGACATGGGGTTTCAGTAACATATTAAATTTTTGTTTTTTAGAATGATGGTTCACTGTGGTTCCTTTCTGTAGGAACCACAATGAACGATCATTCTAAAAAGCAAAGATTTAACATTAGAAGCAGCTGCATAATGTACTGTGGTATGGGGTTAAGTCTTATATTCTAAACAATGCCCACGCTAATAGCAATCATCTTATTATATTAACTGTCTATCGTAGCTCTGAACTGTCCAGATTTTCACAGAGCGTCCAGATTTTTGCCTCATATTTTTGTTGTGTTCCTCATAAAACTTGTGCTTTTCTGGCACCTCAGTGAGGATTCACCAAATAATGATAGCCATTTAAGTTTCAGACTTGATATCATTCAGGAAATGCATGTTAACACAAAGTGTGTTATTCTTGTGACTTTCTACGTTTATGCGAGCAGCGTGTAATGTATGTCCCTATTTTTGAGCATTAACCCCTTTATTATTACAGGCTTTGTCCAGATTTCTTGTGCAAACAGGTTCAATGGTAAGCCGCCAATATTTTCTAAGAGCAATTTTTGACATCTTCCCCTTTTCCAAATGATCATTCATAGGTTCATAGGTAGGTACTAGGCTATCGGCCCTGGGGCCTATACAAGCCCAACCAAAAAGGTACCCTGGCTTTTGCCACCCAAGAAAATTATTTTCCTGTGCCACTGTCGAACAGCCACAGAGGTGATCCCTGGGGTAAATTTCCTATTTCCCATCCAATCATCAAGATTTTTCTTGAAGAGTGCTAATGAGGAGCTTTGTTTGATATAGAAGTTTATTCTAGAGTATGGGAAGTCTCTGAGACAGGAATCTATCTCTCTGGCATGTTCTGTTTATTGTGGTGACAAGGTTTTGGTCCCTAGAGCGTGTAGCTCAGAGGGAATGGGATTTCTTTAAGTGGAGCATGTCCAACAGCTCTGGGTTTGACATAGCTTTGTATGTCAGGCAGAGATCACCTCTGAGTAGGTGATATGCGACAGAGTAAAGCTGGAGTTTTTTGAGACGGTTCATGAGGGCATCTGTTTGAGGCCAGTAATCCTCTTTGTGAGGTATTTCTGTGGCCTTTCCAGTTGTTGTAGATGTCTTGTGAGGTACATACCAAAAGGGGCATTGTACTCTATAATGGGTCTAATGAGTGATGTGTAGAGGGGAACAATGACCTCTTTTGTTATGGATGAGAAACCTTTTGTGATGAGGTGTGCCATGTAAAAGGATTTCCTGACTACTGTGGCGATGTGATTATCAAAGGAAAGACTACACTCCACCTGTGTCCCAAGGTCTCTTATTACACTTTCGGTGTTAAGTATACCACCGCCTATGTTGTAGTTCATGGGGACAGAGTTTTTACCAAAGGGGATGACAATGCACGTTTTGGCATTGAGCTTGAGGCCATGGCTTTGACATCAGGCATCTGTCTCAGTGAGGCCCTTTTGTAGGATGTCCACATCGTTAGGAGTTTCGATTATGGCTCCTAGTTTAAAGTCATCTGCAAACTTCGTTAACCAAAGACCTTCTCTGTTAGCCTGTACTTCAGAGAAGTAGATACCAAACAGGAGGGGACCCAGGACTGAACCTTGTGGTACTTCACTTGTCACTGGTCGGACTGAAGTCGGATTTGGAGTCTGCTACTTTCACAGTGTGGGTTCTGTCGGTGAGCCAGTTGGCAACCCATCTTGTGACATAGGGATTTATACCTAGTTTAGTGAGTTTATCTATAATTCCAGAGTGGGGGATGGTGTTGAAAGCCTTGGCAAGATCTCGATAGGCTGTGTGAACCACCTTACCCTTGTCTACGGCTTTGGTGACTGCTTCAAAGAAGTCTATCAGGTTTAGGAGACATGATCTGCCTTTTACAAACCCAAACTGGGTGGGGTCCAGACTTTGGAGATTACCAATGTCTTTGTTTATAAGTTCCATGATGATACATTCCATGGCCTTGCAGACTAGGCTCATCAGGCTAATGGGGCGGTAGTTCCCGGGGTCCGTGGTGGCTCCCCCCTGGTGGAGTGGGATAACTGTCACTGTGCACCATTCAGCAGGCACAAAGCCTGAGGTGAGGCAATGATTGAATATGGTACTTAGGTGGGGTGCCAGTTCATTCTGTAGTTCATGTAGAATGCAGCCTGGGATGTTGTCTGGTCCCATGGATGCTGTGTTTTTGGCTTTGGAGAGTGTGTTTTTTACCTGTGCAGCCATGATTAGAGGAACTTTGCATTCTTCTGGTATAGAGATGGGCTCTTTAGGGGGTGAGGGGGGTAAAGTTAGCACTGAACCTATCTGCCAGGATGTTGGCAATATCAGTTAGGTCTGTATATTTAGTGCCATTGTGCTGTAACTCAGAGCAGATCTGAGTGTTGCCATTGAGATTCTTGACATAGCTATAGAATGCTTTGGGGTTGTCTTTAGAATCAGTGGTGATTTTGTTTTCGTAACTAGCTTTGGAGGATTTTATCAGGGATTGCAGCTTCTTACTGAGGCTGACCAGGGAGCTCCTCCACTCATGGGATTTTACTCTCTTTTGCAACAGTTTCTTCCTTCTGTTGTACAGTTTGTTTATGGCAGGGGACCACCAGATTGGCTTCCTTTTTTTGGAGGATAGCTTCTTGGTTCTGTTTGGGATGGCACAATCTGTGCACTCATGTAAGTGCTTATAAAGTGTAATTGTGTAGGATTCAGTAATCGTAACTGTATTGTCCATCTGCATGGGTGTCATGACGTTCACCACTTCTGTCTTAAGAAGTATGAAGTTGGCTTTGGAGAAATGTTTTACCATGGTTTCCCTAATGGGGGGGTGAGGGCAGGATGTGGATATCTAGGGTAATTAGCTTATGGTCGGATTGGACCAATGAGGCGTTGACTTCAGGTGTGGAACACCGGTCACTTATGTTGGTAATTACTAGATCTAGGATATTGTTGCCCCTGGTGGGGGTGTGGATAAGTTGATCCAGGGCATTGGAGTTTATAAATTCCAGAAAGCGTTGAGCGAAGGAGTTGGTACATGAGTAGTTTTCCCAGTTAATGGTGGGGTAGTTGAAATCGCCCATTATTAGGGTGTTTGGTTGAACCCTAATATTTTCCAGTACATCAAGAAAAGAGGAGTGGGAATCCTGGGGTGTGGTGGGTGATCTGTAGCGAGCTACAATTTGGATTGCAGTTTTGCCCAGAGTTAGTTGCACTTGGATAACCTCGGCTGCATTATGCTGAGCAACTAGCCTGGAGGTGTGGATATCCTTAATGAATATGGACACACCTCTACCTTTGGTGTTCCGGTCCAGGTTACATGGCCGAAAAGCATGGTATGAGTTATATCCTGGTAGTGCAGGGGTGCTCTCTGGAGCCTTGAACCAGGTCTCAGTCACTGCATAGATATCGATGTTCTCCATTTTAAGGAGTGTCTCGAGTGAGTGCATTTTGAGATTTAGACTTCTAGCATTGAGTAGCATCACCCTCAGTTTTTGCTTGCCTGTTCCTGTTATGGTGGTGAATTTGTCATTTGAACCTTGCCTAAAAAGGCACTATAGGGGCAGCAAGAACCTTAGCCAGTATCCAGAATCTCAGGGATGACAGGTGCAGGCCATCTCTGGCAAAGCATCGTGGTCTGTCGACCATGTCATCTGAGGCAGACAGATACTGGATCCCTTTAGAATGGCACCAGAAGCTTAGCCAATTGTTGAAGTCAATCATTTTGTCCTTGTACTGCGGCATCATTCTGGGTGATGGCAGACTGCTACTCAGGGCTAGGGTCATACCTGCCTGGGCTACAAGATTGAAGAGCTCTTCCATGTCTCTTTTCATGTAGTCCATGGAGATATGTCTCAGGTCGTTCACACCAACATGGACAATGACAGAGTCATATTTGTACTTGTTGTGGAGTGACCTGAGTGCGTGGGTTATGTGGCGGATCCTGGCACCCGACAGGCAGCTGACAGTAACCTTCTCCTTGTTTAGCCTGGTGAGTGGGACATCAGTGTGCCTGACTATAGAGTCACCTATGACTAGTGTGTTGGGTACGTTGTTTTGCCTTATTGGCTGTGGCTGAGTGGCACATTGAGTCTGCGGGCTATATGTCATTTGTGTTGTGTTGGGGGGTGGAGGTTGCTTGCATTTCCGCTTTGGAGGTCTCTGTTGCTTGAGCAGATTATTATTGAGAGCCTCCGCGAATGTTTTTGTGTTTCTATGTGTGGATTTTGGTGGTGTAGATTTAGTGAGACTATGTGATGAGTGTGGTGTGGTGCAAGTGTTTACCTTCTCCTCTTGACTGTCAAGTTCAGTCGTGATTGGAGAGAGCTTTACCTCCAGTTTGGCTAGATAAGTGCATCTCTCACAGGTTGCAGTCTTGGGTGGTTGGAGGAGAGGGTTGTCTGTGTACATGAGGCAATTTCTACATTGCCCCAAGATGCCCAGATTCATCAGATAGACAGGAGAGAACACTGGGAGCTGACCCTTGGACATGCCTGAATAAAAAACTATTTTCCTCTAGATAAGTGAGGAAAGTGAGTACAAGAGCTGTTTTTCTCTAAGCAAGTGAGGAAAGCAAGTACCAAAACTGTTTTCCTCTAGGTAATGAGGAAGGTTGAGTGCTGTAGTAATTAGTAGGTTATTTAGTGCTTACAAGTTCTGAACAAGTGCTGATCACGAATAAGCAAATTCAAGTGCTAAAACTAAGAATCTGTATCTGGACTAAACTAGTTACAGGAAAGGGGGGAAACAAGTGCAAATGCGGGCTTTTAAATCAGAAAGTTGAGAGAGATGGAAAAACTGCCTAAATGGCCAATAACTACAATTTCTGGGCCAGAACCACTCCTTATGTGGTACATAGGTTTCTTAGTGCTTACCACTCCCATTGATAAGCTAGAAGGCTTCCCTCCAACACAGAAAGCTTGGGGGGGGCTCAAAAGCTTACATGCAGTCCTGGATACAGCAAATCTGAATCTGGACTACACTAGTTACAGGAAAGGTATTTTATATATATATATATATATATATATATATATATATATATATATATATATATATATATATATATAGAAAAGTAGCTAAAACAGCAGTCAAAACAATTCAAATGCAGTGCAAGCTAGCACACTTGAGTATGTAGCAATGTTAGACCAAACAGTTTAAAAAATGCAATTAAATTAAAAATTACTAAAAACAAGTGCAGAAGGAGTCTATTAGGTAGAATGAGGTAAAGAGATGGGACTGAGGGGGAGTGTCCCAGTTCAAATCTACAGTGGGGGCGGGCAACTGTAAAAGCCTCCAAATTTAAACAACACACGAATAGGGAGGGTGGGTATGGGAAAACCAACACCTTCAGCAGAGATCTGAAAAACTATACAGTGAAGCAAAAATAACAGTGCACAACTCTGAAGTCAGCCAGCAATGATATAAAATTAGTCAAGCAACAATTAACAGTTCACAAATCTGAAGTGCCAGAAAAATATACTCAACTTTGTATATCTCCAGATAGTTTGAAGAGCACTCTGTCAAGACACAGGAAGGCTCCAGCAATGATATTGCAGTTCCTTCCTGTAGGATCCCCAATGAACGATCATTCTAAAAAACAAAGTTTTAATGTGACAACAACGTGTTAAGCACTAATAAGTTCAACTCCATCAGCTTATAAATGCAAAACAACTGCTCCTTACATTAGAACTCTGCTTTTTGTACGATCTTTCATTGTGGTTCTTGCAGAAGGGAACTGCAATGAACAATCATTGTAGTAAACAGCTTCAGGTTAAAATAGTTTTCCTGAAACGGAGGATTTTTTCATATAGAGTTGGTTAGCATGTACAGAAAGCAACCCAAAACCCCATTATAAGTTCATAGCTTTATAGTTAGTCATTAGGCATGAGGTCCAGGAGACCATGTTTTTCTGTGAGTAATTGAATGGACTCTCCTTGATACAAAAAAGTAAGGAATGTAGCATGTACGGCAGTTGTAAAAGTGAATTATCAGCTAACTACTTGGAAAATGGTAAATACCTTTGTAAATGAATAGCTAATGGAATATATTTCAGTAAAAATCAGTTTAATTTATTTCTCCTCAGAATAATTTCTCCTCAATCTGTTTTGTTGGAAAAATACATAAGCAAGACAGGGGTCAGGCTTTAGAAAAGATTATAAATGAGCGTTAAGGTGGAAGCTACTCATTTAGGTATGCAGTGTGTGAATGATACATTTGTATTGGCAAACACACTTGTTATAGGAAATGGAAATAGAAATTGGACAAAAATGACAAATTCATCCAGGTATCAAGAGATGAATTTAACTCTGATTAATCAGCATGTCACATACACGAGGGGGTGGATCTTCAGATAAATGAAGATGTTTGCATATTTAAACAGAGACACAAGGATGGGTTCTATCTTAGGACCACTGCTATTCACAATCTTCACAAATGATCTCCATACCTCCACACAGCATGCATCTATCATTCAGTATGCAGATGACACTACCTTAATCTGTGCTGCACAAAACATTCCCACCCTCCTGCAAACAACTCAGCTAGCATTCTCTGATGTTGAAAACTACCTTACCAAAGCCCAACTTATCCTCAACTCAAAGAAAACTCAGCTTATGATTATAACCAGTTCTAACAAAAACACTGATAACAGTCAATTCACTATCTACTTTATTTTATTTTTATTTATTTATTTTACATTTGTTGACCGGGCTAGTCCAACTGGATCATTGTCCATTTTCAGTGGAGGCCCGGGGAGAAAAGCTCCACAGATTAAAGCATGTTTATAGAAATACATGTAAAAAAACATTTGTGATATAGGCAAAGAGCAATAATACAAGGAAATTAGTTCAGGTCAGGTGATGCTATTCTAATAACAAATAGATAATACTAACTATGTAATACAAATTATGTAATTAAAAACATGAAAATAAAAATAATAATGTTTTTTTTTTTTTTTTTTTTTTTTTTTTTTGTAACAGTAGAATACACTATATATAGAATAGACTACACAAATGCTACTCCAATCATTCCAGTGGCACAGGCTAAACTATTGGAAATAACCATAGACTCCCGCCTAAAATTTGATAGTCATCTCAACTTAACTATTAACAAAGTACATGCCAAACTGGGATCACTCTACCATATCAAACCACTTCTTGCCAACAACACAAGATCAGCCATTGCTCGCTCCCAACTTCTATCCACCCTACTGTATGCATCTCCCATTCTGACTAATCTCAACAAAACTGAACTAAGCAAAATGGAAGCCTGCTATAACATAATTGCCCACTTTGCTGCAAATTGCTCATATAGAACTCATCAATGCACTGCTTTGAGACAGCTCCTCTGGCTTGAACTACCCATCCTCCTAGGCTACAATCAGCTGTGCCTCTGTCATTCGATCTATAACCTCCCCAATAAATGTCCTGCCCTCAAAAACCTAGTACAACATCACTCAGCCAAAAGGCCTACTAGAAGTCACCAACCACTACAATAGCTTTGGATATGCACTATATAGCAGTTCAGTGGCTAAAAAATGGAACTCTGGCCCCACTAGCATTCAAAACACATTGTCCAAAGCCACATTTAAAGACCTCATCAAGCAACATCTCAAGCAAAGTTGGCAGTGCCACAATTGCTCCCCAGGCTAGTGAAAGCGGATAAGGTACACATACTAAACCTAGAGTACTTGACAATAGTTTTCAGTCTTACTCACAAACACTGACTAATCTACAATGTATGTACTGTACCTGTGTACTATGTATGTATTCTACCTATGTTCCAAATTTCAGCTGTACACCACAAATCTATTAATTACATTTATTTTTAAATTAATATTTTGTTGTTTGTTCTTGTCACTGTAACTGTTGATGTGCTGCATACTTCTGTAAAAACATGTCTTTTTGTAATTTGTGTGCATACTGATCATGTTGTATCTGTAATTTTTCTATGTGGAGCTTTTCTCCCCAGGCCTCTGCTGAAAAAGGACCTTTTCGACTCAGTCAGACACCCCCGGTTAACAAATGTAAAATAAAAATAAAATAAATAAAATAAAATATTGTACACTGCAGTAACACACAAAGATGCAACATGTAGACTAAGAAATGTACTTTGCTAGTAGACAGAAGTCAGCACAAAATAAAATATGAAATTAAAGGGATAGATAAGTGGGTCTACTAATATATTAAAACTTGCATCACTGTTATTTGTACAGAATTAGAAACAGCCAGATCATAAAATTCAGGGCACTTCATTAGCATTTCGAAATCAGCACTTTAGACTAGAAAATGAAGATGTGCTTTTTATAGAGCCACCAGCATGTCAGAAAGCCATTACAGTTGGCTAGTGTTTAGAAATGAAAACAAAATAAATAAATAAAGCATGAAAAAAGAGAAGACTGTTTATACTACTGTTTGAATCTTGCATTGTTCATATGCTTTCTACAGAGCTAGTGATAGCCATGCCATAACATCATTGCACTTAACTAACACTCAGAAATCAGTGCAAAATGAAATATGAAATCAAATGAGCTGAAAACTTTTATTATTTTAGCTTTGCATTATTCATATGCTTTCCTGCAAGGGAGTTGCAAGGCAGGTCTTTGCATTCTTGAAACGCTGCTTTTCTCTGAGGATAAAAGGTACAGGTGAAAATAATTAATGACTCAGAAAGCTGTTGTGAGTACAACTGCAATATGAGATGGAATTTGACTAAGACCTTTGAAATTTCCTGTAAGCGCCACTCCCCCAGCCCTCACAGCCAAAAGCTGGGACATGCCCAGAAGGGTGAACTGAAAATGTAAACAAAGACAGACTCAAAACAAAAAACTCTGGGACTGTCCCTGTAACAGTAAGAGTTGACTTAGGTTTTGTTGACTCACTCATATTGTACTGAGCATGCTCCTTTAAGTAAACTAGTCTTGGAACTTGCTAGAAAGCTCCAGGTTCTCCTAGCAAAACCTATAGGGGTTGCTGCTGCCATGTGCTTAGGCCTGTTTCTGCTTGCCATATTTAGCATGCTGTATTTGTTTGCGCTAGAGGTTGCTGAAACTATGTTCTTATCACTTGCAAGCATACTTGTGTGCCTTTCTGTGAGCTCATGGATTTGACAACTCTCTATGTCTTTACTTAACATTAAATCACTGTCACAAAGCAAAATCTTTCTCACTGCAGCACTATTAATACCACACACAACCCTGTCCTTTATTAACTCATCTTTCAAGTCACCAAATCTGCAAGTTTTAGCCTTGTTTCTCAAGTCAGTGACATCAGCTGCAAAAGTTTCACCTGGCTTTTGGTCTCTTGTATAAAATAAGTGCCTCTCTAATTTAAAATTTGTCTGGGGGTTGCACATTTCTCTAAATTTACATTTCAAGCACTCGGGGTCTTCTCTTGATTCAGCTGGTACCACAATATGACGGTTTGCCCCCTTTCCTGCATATATTTCTGGTGCATACAAAAATGAATGCTCTCTTTCAGTAGCTTCTGACCCAGCTAAGTTAAGCAAAATGAATGTTGTTGTATGTGTGCTTGTATGAAAATGTTATATTCCTGCTCAAATACTCTCCATTTTTTTTGCTATATTATGATCAAACACAAGTGGACTTGGTCTGCGAAATGCCTTTGCCATATCAACACACAGTAGTGAAGGTGCTTGAAATAATGTACGAACACACACACATAAATCTATGCCAGAATTTTATGCCAGTACTTGTAATTATGCTCAATAGCACAACAAATTCTTTGAAATAACTACTTTGCCAAATAAGTCTCCATAGCAGAGGAACACTCTGAAAACACTGTACTTTATGAAACCACTCCTTATCAATGTAAGAAATACTTCAAAATAACTGTACTTTGTGAATAAACTGTACACAGCGGAAGAAGCTCAGAGTAAGAAACACTTTGAGATGAGTACACTTTGCAGATAACTGTACACAACACAAGAACCTTTCAAAATGGCTGTACTTTGCAAAATAACTGCACAGTGCAAGAAACACTCTGAAATGGTAGCACTCTGTGAATAAATACACTTTTCGAAAAGGCTGTACTTTGACTGCACTTTGCAATATAACTGTACTTTACACCCAGCAAACTCTTTGAAATAATTGCACCGTAGTAAAGCACACACCCTGCAAGCACTTTATACACTCTGAGATACTTCAAACAACTCTAGTTATGCTTTGAATGGCTTCGGTCAATGCAAAATAGTAGTTTGTGCACAAAACACAGTCTTTTACTAATAAACATGCAGTTGCCTTGCTCTTTAAGCTTAAGTTTGCCCTTTTATTGTATTTGTTATGCCTTTTTAATCTCTTATCATACTCAATATGCTTTTTTGTGTTCGTTTTACTTTAAAAATGCTTGTTATGCAAACCAACCCCTTATGAATGGTTTTGCTAGTTTTATAAAGTATTGTGGTTTTAAACATTTTGTTTAATTAATAATGTGGTTTGTGCCTTAAGTTTGATTAATAATGTATTTTGTGCCTTATAAATGCACCGTTTCATTTTCTTTCCCAAATAAAAAATTAGTGCACTTTTCTTTACCTTCAGCTTGTTTCTGGCCTTTTTTTGTTTGTCTATGCTCCGTTTCACTCAACCTGCTTGGTCTGCTTTCACCTTCAATTCTGCACCTCATGGCTCATAGAAGCAGCTCTGTTAATCCTGGTTTTGACACCATGTTGCTTGTCTGGTCAGGATAAAGCAGATAAACATTTGCGGGTTCTGTTCATGCAGCTTTATTACACGCAAACACATCAGAAATGAAGCTTTGTAACTTAAACTTAAATAAACTTATAAACAGACTGACTACTGCACTCATACATGTTAACACTCTGGCTGTTGTCTCCAAATGGCACTGCTGCCTGCACATGCTCAGTACTTATATGCATGTGCCTACATCTGGAAATGCTTCTTAGAGGTACATATATATGCTCTGATCTACAATTACTTCAACCCATTTCATATCCCATACATCTGAACTTCTCATTCTTTCTTTTAATTCTTCTATCCATTCAGCATATGTGTTATGTTCCACATGATCTTCATAGATATTTCTCCAAAATGTGTCTATTTCTTTTTTTTTCATGGTGTTTCTATTCCTTTTGCCTTGTTTCCAAATTCTCTATAAAAAACATTTTTGGATCATCAATAAATTGTCTATTTTGTGCTTTTTTTTGTATTTTTCTGAATATCATCTAGGTTTTTCTGCCTGTGCTGAAATCTTTAGTTTATTATTTCTAATTGTATATAATATATCCTGATCTGTTCTTAACTGTGCATTGCTTTTATCATGTCTGTCGTTCTAAGTATGTTATAGTTTTTCCCTATTCGATACTTCCATAAGGGCATTTACTTTCTTCCCTTCCTTTCCGTTACTGCCCTGTGGTATTTTCATAAGACTTTAACTGTTATTAATTTAGCTGCACATTAATATATCCTATTTACTTCTGTTATATCACATGAATTTCTATGAGCAGCCCTGATTACTGTGTTCATTTGTTTTATCAGACTTCAATGTGCATGTTGGGTCTTATTGACTTTCTGTACTCTATTTCTTTTATAGATCTTAATATGTCTGTCCATCTCTACTAAATCAAACAACTCTTAGATAATTTTCTTCTAAACTGAGGACACATGTATTGTTCTCCATTTCCTGTAGGCATTCTACAGAAAGTACCAGAGCATCTTCTGTGCCATATTTTCTTTCATATGGAAACTCATTGGCCTATCACTCTTAAACACTGAGTGAATCAGACTCCAACTGAAATGTTATACTATTTTTCTACTGAAGGCTCCAAAGTATCTTCATATGGCAACTGATCAGATGTTTCCTGCTGCACTGGTTTCTCCTTAATTTGGGGATTCATTATTCTATCCTGCTGTGATGTTATCAGAGTTAGATTTTCTGCACTAAATCTTTCATTTTGCAGGTAATCCATAACCTCAGTTTTTATTTCTTTCACTTCTCCATTACTAATCCTCTATGTTCCCTTGTCCTTTTCTTATTTTTTGTATTACAAATTTCTCCATATCCAGATGCTATTGCCTGTATTTCTCTTCAGATATCTTTGGTGCTGCTCTTTTTGTATTTATTAGTTTTGCTTTCTCATTTGCACTAATATTGCACCATATTAAATCTCTTTATCTTTCCCATGTCCATTTTTCTTCTTCAGATATCTCCTGCTCCTCCTGTTTCTCCATACTTGGGGGACTCATTGTTCCATCATGCTGTGATATAACCTAGACTTTCTACACTTAATCCTTCACTTCGCAGATATTCCATAAATTCAGCTTCTATTTTTTTTAACTTCTACTTTACTAATCTTCTGTTCTACGTTCCCTCTTTGTAATCTTCTTTTTTGTATTGTCAACATTTCCATATCTGGGTGCCTTTGCCTGTATTTCTCTTTGAATATTTTTGGGGCTGCTTTTTTGTATTAATTAATTTGGCTTTCTCCTTTGCATAAATATCACACCATATCAGATCTCTCTTTCTTTCTCATGTCCATATTTCTTTTTTATACCTTTCAAAAATCTCTAGATCTTGTTCTTGATATTTTCTCACTTCCTCGTTTGCTTCTTTTACCAAACCACCCAAGGTTTCTTGGTCTATATAATGTTTTTCATGAATCTGTTGTATTAATAAACACAAATTTGCATTTGAAGTTTTTGACAGTTTTTTGTGCAAGTATTTTTCTCTCCTCTAATTTCTCTCTTAGTCTTTTTGTGTATTTTCTTTCCAGAAATGCTGGGCTTCTTGCATAATAGTAACATTACATAATTTCTTTCTTATCCTCAATAATCCACTCTATCATCTTTATGGCTCTTTTTTAGCCTATCAGTCTTTGTGATTTTTATCCTCGGCTGAGGTGCCTTCTGTGCGGAGTCTGCATGTCCTCCCTGTGGTCACGTGGGTTTCCTCCGGGTGCTCCGGTTTCCTCCCACATCCCAAAGACATGCTGTAGGTGGATTGGACACTCTAAATTGGCACTAGGTATGAGTGTGTGCGTGTGTGTGCCTTCCGTGGAAGGTTGGGCACTGGGCTGGCAACTCCACACCAGAAAACTCTACTGCCAGTCATGAGTGGACAGGTGATCCACTGTGGCAAACCCTAACCAGGAAGAAGCTGAAAGAAGAAGAAGTCTTTGTGAATTTGTGGACTACTACTTCCTTCTACAATGGGGGGGGGGGGTCATACCTCCCTGAGCCTGGCCTAACTCCATTGTAGGAATGTTTCTGTGTCTTAAGGATTCAACACTGTCATTTTTTCCAGTCCTGGCAACAGTAAGCCTACCAGGATTTTATCCTGGGACTTGTTCATCTAGCTGTCTTGTCTATTTCTTATCCTACTTCTGTCCATGATATATGCTATATAAAATACAGTCTATATATCAGTATTATCTTGGTGAGATTTTCTAAAAAAAAACAGGGTCCACCTCTTGACGGTAATCACCAACACTTGAGGATGAATTCAATTCCAGCAATACTGCTCTCCTTTGCTTGCTGATTTTATCATCTCTCCATTTGGACCCCTTGGTTTACAGTATACAATTTTTCCTGCAAAACTAGTCCCTGTTAAACATGTTACTGCAGATGCTCAATCACATCTTTGTAGCAGTAAAGCATTTTTCTTTGGGGAATTTTAATCTCACCTGGAAGCCTTCCTTTCTCTAACCTTCCCCATAGGACTCTGTCCAACTATTCATTTACACGTCATTCCAAGGGAATCCAGTATTTGTCTGCCTGGGACAACATGCTCAACAGATCACGCACCTGGCATTCCTTTGCCTGTCATCACAAAAGAACAGGTCATCACTGCATTCTCCAGAGCAAGAAACAAGACTTCAATGGGCCCTCACAGAATCCCAAGGTGCTACTAAACTGTTTGCAACATGACCTAGCAGACTGACTCTGATCTCTGTTTAACCACACTCTCCAGACAGGCATTGTCCCAGTAGAGTAGAAGACAGCAATGGTCATCCCTCTGCACAAAGGGGGACCATTAACAGACCCAGGAAACTACTGACCCATAAGTCTGACTAGCTTCATATGCAAGGCTATGCAAGCAAGCTGCTTGGTGAGCTTAAAGTGATATTGGTCATTCAATTGTCTCAATCTGAGCTCCACGGCAGCTTGATATGCTGCTGTGAACAGGCAGACTAATTTTTCAGCAGGCATTACTTGTACATTAATACCCTGCTAGAGAATGTTCGCTCTCCAGTCAGGGTGCTGATGTACAGTTTGCCCATTCTCTAAGGAAAGGATAATCATGGACCTGATTAACAATGGCATAGGAAATCTCTAGACTCTAGACCTGACTCTCTTTGGCTTCCTCAAGGGCAGGTCCTGCCTGCTTAGTCTGATGGACTTCTCAGAGAAGGTCACCAAGGCCATAGATGAGGTTAAGTCACTGCACACCACCTAACATGACCTGGCCAAGGCAATTTCCACAATACCCTGCTTGGGTATTATAGATAAACTCAAAAAATTGGCCATAAACCTCTATGTCACGAAATGGACAGCCAAATGTCTCACTGATAGGACCCATGTTATTAGGGTGGAGGAATCCACATCCAGCAAAAGGCTAGTCACCAGTGGAGTATCATAGAGCTCAGTGCTGCCCCCCTCACCATTTGGGATATACTTCTCAGATGTCAAGGCAAATGTAGATGGCCTTTGGCTGACCATGTTTGCTGATGACTGTAAGTTGAGGGCAATCAATGACTCCCCAAATGATGTTGATATCCTACAGAAAAAAACTGATGAAGACTAATAATTGGTCTCAGAGCCATGGCCTCAAACAAAATGCAAAGAAGTCCATAATAATACCCTTTGGGAAATCAGATAACATGGTAAATTACAACATTGATAGTACCCCCCCCCCCCCAAGAGTAGACCCAGTGGCGAGAGATCTGGATAAACAGAAGGATAGTTATCTGAACTTTGATCACCATGCATCCATAGTGGTGAGGAAGTCCTTCAATGTGGCTCAGCTTATAAGTAAGGGCATAGCATCCAGATCTGATGATGTCATAGTACCACTGTAGTTGGCCCTCATCAGACCAATAATTGAGTACAATATACCCTTTGGTATGTACCTTGCCAGGCACCTCTAACATTTGGAAAGTCCTCAGAGGTTTCTTTCCAAAATATACAGGGAATAACCAACATATCATATGCAGATCAATTAAAAGGCCTATCACTGTATTCGGTTTCTTACTGATTACTGAAGGGTGATCTATACCTGAGCTACAAGGCAGTCTCTGACCTAGTCCTGATGTTAATGTTGCATATTCACAAAACTAACTGCATGAGGGTTACCTTCTTCAAAGATCTAAATCTGACCTTTGACATGAATAGATCAGGCTGAAGAAACATATATGTGTCCCAAAGATTACCCCTCCTCCAGAATAGGCTTTCTATTCATATGAAACAGAGCTATTCCCTGACCATCTTCAAGTCCAATCTGGATCAACAAATGGGAAATTACAAACTCACTACTGGGTTGGCGCCCATGTCCCATATGGACAGAGGCAGTCTGTAAAAATTGTCAAAACCCCACTTGCTGACCCTTGTTACCTTTCCTCTAGAAATAGAAAATTAGGTAAAATCTAGGTAAAACTGGTTAGGCTTGTAAGGGCTCTTGAGGCATTAGCCTAGTAATCTCCTATGAACCTATGGACACAGCTACTCACTTCACCCAACAAACACACCCCTCATTCTGCTAAGGACATAAGTAAATGATCTGTAGTAATTGCCTCAGATGATGCTTTCTAGATACTCATCATATTACTCACTGCTGCAGTAGTGTAAGCTATATGGGTTATATACTGCCATGGATATAGCAGCTAGTCAGCTTCCATAGCTTCAGAGCAACTTCTATGCTCCCAAACTGTTTGGCAGATCATGTGAAGCTGACTAAAAGACAAGTTTGGGTGCTAAGCCCTTCAGAGATTTACTGCCTCTAATGAGAATTCTCCTCTGAGGCTTTCAAGGATAGACAGTTGGCTTGTGCTGTTCCTTTGCTGGGCAGATATACATTCCCTTTGGGAAAAAATGTCCATTATTTATTTTTTGTTTAATATTAATACTTTCCGCTTCTGAAAAGTCATTTTAAAGTTTGGAGTTTGTGTTTTAATGGACAGTGACATGACTGTATTGTACTTTTATACAGGAGTACTCTTTTTTTTTCTGTCAGATTAAAAGTTGTTCATACTAACTGTAAACCATTTTTTTTCCCTATGGAGAAATTGTGTTTATTTTACATTATGGGCGTGGAAACATTTTAAAGTGCTTTTATTGCATTTGTATTTTTTTAAAGTAACTTTTAAAGAATTTGGAGTTTTTCTGGCATTTGCTGCTTGCTTTCCCTGGGAAAATGGCACCATGTTCAGCTTCATTATGGAACAATCTGTGGGTCTTTCTTCCAGCCACAAAAAGAAAAAGTTAAGCAAACAGCCTTTGCCATCACAGCAGGCTAGCAATTTGCCTCAGCCACAGGTGGGTAACTCTGCTGTGGCCATTAGTTTTGCCTGAGACCACTCATCATTTACCTCGGATCCCACTGGTGTAACACCTACAGCCACTTTAAGCAGGTGGAGGGGGGTTGCCATATCCTCCCTGGCTGTTGGGTTCCCTGAGTGGGCAAGGGCAAGCCACTCCTCTCAGTTCTGGGAGAGGCAATATAGAAGACTTCCCTGTTTTCTCAGAATGTTGTGCCCATACCTGGAAAAGTTGCTGCTGCCATTAATGTGTTGGTTCCAGTTTTCCTGTCAAAAAGAAGCAGAAAGCTAAGCATGCATCTGCTCCTCAAATGTCCTTAGATAGAAAAAGTTTACTGGGGCAGGGTTTAATTCAGGCTATTGATCCTTCTTGTAATATAGTCTCTGGAAAAGAAGGAGGGATACTGCCTTTCCTGAACAGATTCAAAATTCTGTATCTAGACAGGAGAATGTAGGGACAGATATTTGGTTTTCCCCTTAAATGTCTGATTCTGACTCAGAGGAGGGCTCAGTTTCTGACTCTCCCTGTAGGGAATTCTCTTTATCTGAGACTATTTGTAGAACATCCCAGAGTATTCAGTGGGAGAACACTGAGGTTTCTCAGTCCCTCATTTCAAAAGAAATTTCCAGAACCAGCACCTATTCCTCCAATTCTCTCAGCTTTGGAGGATGTGTTTGTTACTGCCTGAAATTTTCCTGACAGTCAGCTGGCTACCCCTAAAAAGCAGATAGGATGTATAAAGTTCCTCCATCTTTTAAATTTTTATACACTCTTCCCAAACCCGATCTAGCACCCATAGCTCTAGTTAATCCTAGTTAACACTTAGCTTCAATCCCACTCTCTGTTAAGTAAGGGAACAATATTGATAAATATGGAAAAAAATGTATGCTTCTACAACTTTGATTTTCAGAATTTTGAAATGTCAGCCTCTTATGTTAAGGTTTGCTCTGACTAATTGTGAAAAGTATGAGGAATATTTTATTTGTGGTTTCTTACTGTGAGGAAAAATCTGCTTTAAATAATTTAATTTCTTCCAGTGTTCAAGTCACTACTCATTGTATAGTGAGTGTGTGTGTGTGTGTGTGTGTGTGTGTGTGTGTGTGTGTGTGTGTGTGTGTGTGTGTGTGTGTGTGTGTGTGTGTGTGTGTGTGTGGCTCTGTTAATGCTTCTAGAGCAATGGCCACTGATACTGTCCTGAGACAGTTTGCATGTCTGCATTCTCAGAACTTCCCAGATGATGTTAAAATTGATATTATAAATTCTATTTGGAACAGAGATTTAGTTTTTGCCCCCTCTGCTGCAGAGATGATCAAAAAGTACGATGAAAGGCATAAGCCAATACAGGGAAGCACTAAAATGTTTTCATCCCTCCAAGTTTTCCAAGATATTATCTAACTCCACACCCAGTTTTGGTAAGAAAAAAAAAGAAACAGTCTCAATAAAATGCAGGTAAACAGGCGTTTAAGAAGAAATTGCAAGGGAATTCCAAGAAGAATTCTGGGATTTCCCAAAGCCACGGACAGTCCAATAAATCAGAATGACTATTTAAGAGACTTTATCTGCACTCACCCCCCCCCCCACACACACACACACACACTCCCATCCTGGCAGCCCCTTTTTTCTTCCAGAAAGTCTGAATATATGAATTTCCATGTTTTTCTTTAGCAACAGATAGTTTCAGACAAGTGAGTTCTGAAGAGAATTCATCAAGGTTAGAACCAAAAACGTGGATGTCACTGCAACTGAAAACCACCAAAAAACAGCAGAGATAATTCAATGGACAGGCAGAACAGTAGACAAATGATATTCATTTGTCTACTGGTCTGCCTGTCCAATTCATCAAGGTTACAGTTGGCAATGGGAGGAAATTACTCTTTTCCAGAGGTAATTCCTCATCCTCCAGACCAGACTCCTTTGTTTCTACGTGTCCTTCATCACATGCTAACCCAGTGAGTGATAGAACCTGGTTCCCCTTCCGAGGTAAGAAAACAATTTTATTAAGGATGTTTTTAGTGCCGTAGAAAGAAAATGCTTGGAAACTAGTTCTGGATCTTTCTTTCCTAAACCCGTTTGTGACACTGCCCAAATTTAAAACAATGTCACTTTACAACCTGTTATCTCTACTTCCTCATTCAACTTTCCTTGTAACATTACATTTAAAAGATGCTTATCATCACATTCTTACTCATCCAGACTTCAGGTGTTTTGTATGTTTCTGTGTGTCGGGATCACAATATCAGGGCTCTGCCTTACCCTTTGGACTATCCACAGTTACAGCTCATTGCAGGCTATAGGGTACCCCCATTTTTCCATATTTTGATGACCTCTTACACAGGTCAGGATTCCAAGAGAACATTTAATAGTCTTTCTTATTTCCTTCTCACAGGATAATGTTTCTGGAATGTCAGCTAGGCACCACAGTTCAAAGAGCTTTTCTTCCACAGCAAAAAATAGATCTGTATCTAGGAAACAAAGGGAGCCTGGTCTGGAGGTTTTGCACTCAGACTTCAATTACTGCAAGGGAATAATTTAGGATTTAGGGTCTCATGGTTTCTATGATTCTCATGATACCACTGGCAAGACTCTACATGAGAAAGATAGATTGGTATCTAAAGTGTCTTGGGTCCCCAGTACCAACACCCCTGGTCTTTTCAGATCTTAGTGTTTGGGTTTGTCAGAATAAAAATCACTTGTTGGAGAAAACAGATATCCCTACATCCAGATCTTCCCTTCTCCATTCCTATTCCAAAGCAGTCAGTCATCACAGACACCACTGATTTTTCTTCGAGAGCAATTTCAGGAGGGAGAAAAGTGCAAGCTGTGTGAGACACCAAGAACAGACACAATCACATAAATATAAAAGAGATGTTTGCCCTGATCAAGGCACTCAACTCTATGAATCATCTTTTATCCCCGGTACCTGTTCAGGTTGTTCAGATGATACCTCAACCACATGATACATGAACAAGCAAGGGGGACAAAAGTCATACCCCCCTCTGCAGTCTAGCCATGTTAGCTTGGGTTATAGCTTCATAGTACAGTCTCACTCTACAGGCATCCTACATTCTGTCAGAGCAAAACTGTGCGGCTGACAAGCTGAGCAGGACAATGGCATTCCCTCACAAATAGAAGCTAGAACAGGGGGTCTTCCAAGATTTGATCCATCTGTGGACAGTTCCTCAAATAGACCTATTTGCCTCCTCTCTGAACAATCAGCTGGCAAGAGTCTGCTCCAGGACTCCATGCAACAAGGCCTGGAAGAGAGAGATGCCTTTTCTTTTTCCTTGGACAGGAATTTTCCTGTATGATTTTCCACCATTCGCACGAATATTCAGTGTACTTTTGAAGATTCAGAAGGAATTATTCAAGATCATTGTGGTGACTCCCTTCGGGCCCAGGCAACTATGAATATCCCTTAGAAATGGACAGGTGCAATTACCACAAGCTTCCTCCCAGACTGAATCTACTTACACAAGAACAGGGGTGTTTTATACATTCCACCATCAATCAACTTCAATTGACTGCCAGGATGATAGGGTCTTTTGATACATTCCACGATCAATCAACTTCAGTTGACTGCCTGGATGATAGGGTCTTAAGTCCCTTTAGGCACCTGTTTACTAAGAACATGCAGCAGGTGCTAATGGAGGCAAGAAAGCCTACTACTAGAAAATAATATATCAGCAAATAGAAAATGTGGTGTCAACAACATAACAGCACCCATTCGGGACTAGTTATTCTGTAGTTTACAATATTTGTGTGAGTTACTATCCTACAGCCTTTATTACTCCTCTATCAAGGTTCATTTATCAGCCAGTTCAGCATGTCTACCCAATTAATCCTCCTCTTTCAATGCATTCTCATGTCAAAATGTTTTTGAAAGGGGTTTTGCATAAGAGGACTCCATGAAAACCAGTGGCCCCTCATTGGAATCTTAAATTTATGTTGGAGAAGCAAACACTTACTCCATTTGCACCAGCTAACCTGGTTGACTTGAGATTCTTAACATGGAAAGCAATTGTATTTCTTGCTCTGTCCTCTGCAAGAAGGGTATCTGAGTTGCAAGCTATTATGGTTAGTCAACCCTACCTCATTTTCCACAGGAGCAGGGTTTCATTAAGAACTGATCCTTCATTTATGTGTAAAGTCAAATTGAAGTTTACTATACACTGTCTATCTCCCTGTTTTCTTTCCAAAACCTAAAAATAAGAGAGAAGGGATACGCCATAGCTTGGATGCCCACAGATGTATCAGATACTATCTTGACAGAACTAAATCTCTCAGATCTTTAGATCAATTGTTCATTTCTTGTGAAGGTAAGAAGAAAAGAAAACCTGTGTCAAAGCAGCCTATTCCAGATGTTGTCTAAAGCTATTACCTTTTATTATACTCACCACAACAAAACTATTCCAGGCAGGGTCAAATCTAGGGCCTTGGCTTCATCTATGGCTTTTTGGAAAGGGTTGGATTCTTGAAGTATTCTAGAAGCAGCAACGTGGTCCTCTGTAAATAATTTTACAAAGCACAATAAGTTTGATTCCTTATTTAGGTCTAGATCAGGCTATGCTAGGACCATTCCCCAGTGGCTCCTGGACTCTACTCCTTCTATTTCCAAAAATGTGTAAGCTATGGCAATCTACCCATATAGTTTAAGCTACTGCGGCAATGATCAATACAAAGAACATAGTACAGTTGTGTAAGTAAACTTATCATAACAGTAGATGTTTGAGTGATCCCTGCTTCAATAACCACTCCCTCTCTCCATTCCTCTTGTCTCTTGTTGTGTTGTTTATGCCAGGGTGTAGTCATTTATTCTTTGTTCTTCCCACCACTGTTCTTTCAGGGCTAAGGCTCCCTGTATTGTTGGCAGGAAAGCTCTGAAAGGCATGGCACACAAACTTGTCTTTTAGTCAGCTTATAGCTCAAGCTGCCAGACAGTTTGGGCACATGGAAGGTGCCCTGAATCTTTGGAAGCTGTTGACTGTTATATCCTTTAGAGGATATAATGCCCATATAACTAAGGCTACTGCAGCAGTGATCATTTGAGCATCTAATGTTAAGGTAAGTTTACATACACAACTATATTTTGCCGGCTACTGCAGCTAACCATGGGAGCATCCATTTAGGCTATTTTGGTATATAATAAATTAGGAAATAATAACCACATACTTTGGTACAGAGATATGCTGAAAAACTTTTTGTTTTTCAGTTTTTAGGTATGGTTCACCTTTAACATGTTGAAAGGTATGCTGAAGACAACAACATACCTCTCACATGTCCAGCATTTCACAGAATGCCCAGATTTATCTCATATTTCTGGTCTGTCCTTCATAAATTTAGTGGTTTTATGGCAAATCATTCAGGTTTGCAGTCTGAAGGATTTCAAGCCTGCATAAGGTGTAGCACTGCTCGTGATTCCCTGCTAGGTGAGAAAGTAAAGCTATATTTTTTGTCTTTGATAGAGCTGCTTTCTGTCTTACCTGCTAAATTTTGTTTTCTGTTTTAAGAAATCTTTGCCTGGTGGTTTTGTTCTGTGTGAGAGACAGACACAATTATCTTGGCTGATATTTCAAAAGGTTTTTTATTGGTTAATTTGAATTGTCTCCTAAGTGATACTTAAATACAGAACCTGCAAGCGGATGAGTTTGGCAAAATGTTCACTCCTTTATCCCCTCCTAGCTTACAACAAACCCTCCCCCAAACTCTACCCCTCACCTTACATATCTGAAGAGCAAGATCTTCAAAGCCCTTCAAGGCAAAGAACATGACTTCTATGGGAACAGATGATATCCCAGTCTGTCTTCTAAACATGCTAAAACATGAACTGGCATCACCACTAAGTACCATTTTCAAACATAGCCTAACCACAGGCTTTGTTCCTCTGAAATGGAGAACAGCTACAATTATTCCCCTCCACAAAGGTGCCTAGCAACAGATCCGGGGAATTACAGACCCATAAACCTAACCAGCTTCATCTATAAGGCCAAAAGCCATGGAACATATCATTATGAATTTCATAAATAAAGATATAGGTGACCTCCAAATCCTGGATCCTACTCAACTTAGCTTCATGAAGTGTAGATTCTGCCTGTTAAATCTGGTAGATTTCTTTGAAAGTGTGCCCACATTGATTGATGAGGGAAAATCTGTGCAGGGAGCATACCTCGACTTGTTAAAGGCTTTTAACACAATCCCACTTTCAGGCATTACCGAATCTAAATGTAAACCCCTTCATTTTAAGATGGGTTGCCAACTGGCTCACAAACCGAACACAAACTATCAAAGTGGGTGACTCCACTTCAGCCAGCAGACCTATTACCAGCAGGGTGCCACAGGGGTCAGTGCTGGGCCTCCTACTGTTTGGTATATTCTTCTCAGAAGTTCAGGCCAAAACTAAAGGGTTGTAGCTGACCAAGTTTGCAGACAACTGCAAACTAGGTGCAATCACTGAATCCCCAAATGAAGTCAGTATACTCCAGGATGGTTTCACACAGACCAACGACCAGTGTAGTAGTCATGCTCTCAAACTGAATGCAAAGAAAGGTATCATCAATTTCTTCAGCACAAACAATGTCCTTTCAAATTATCAAATCAATAACAATACCTTAAGTACCCATGATGTGGTAAGGGACCTGGGATCACAGTTTGACTGCAAGCTTAACTTCGATCACTATGTGGCTACCATTGTAAGGAAAGCTTTCCACATAACTCACTTAATTAGTAAAGGCACTGCCTTGAGAGCAAAAGAAATTATAACCCCCCCAGTACTCGGCACTTATCCTGCCCATAATTGAGTATAACTCCCCTTTCGGTATGTACCATACTAAGCACCTACAGCAAATAAAGAGACCTCAGAGGTTTCCAACAAAGAAGCTCAAGGGCCTCCAGCATGTGCCTTACACGGACTGACTAAAATCCCTCTCACTATATTCCTTATCATATAGACTTCTTGGGGGAGACTTATGTCTAGCCTACAGAGCAACCCAAAACCCAAACCTAATGAACTTACTGCATATCTGTAAATCAAATGGGTCTAGGGCTGCCCATTCCAAGGACTTAAATATGCCCTGTGACTTAAATAGGACATGCTGGAGGGACAGATTTATCTCTTAGCAACTGCCACATCTTTGAAACAGGCTACCAATTCATGTAAAACAGATCACATCTATGACACTGTTCAAGAGGAACCTGGAAGAGTGGCTGGGGCACCATAAATTCTTACCAGGAATAGCACCCACAACCCTCCTGGACATGGGCAGTCATCACTAAATGCAATCTTGAGTATTGACTAGTACCTCTATGGTATTACATTGGGTTGAAACTGCTAGGCTTGAAATGGCCTCCAGATCAATAGCCTAGTAATCTCCTACGATCCTATGTTCCTAAGTGAAACTCTGGGCCTTTGTCTTTGCCTGAAGGATTTCAAGCCTGCATAAGGTATGGAACAGCTGGTGATTCCCTACTGGGTGGGAAAGTAAACCTATATATATATTTTATTTGGCTGATAGAGCTGCTTACTGTCTTACCTGCTCCTTTTTATTTTCTGTTTTAAGAAATCTTTGCCTGGTGGTTTTGTTCTGTGTGAGAGACAGACACTTGTAAATTATCTAGGTTCATATTTCATGTTTTTCCATTGGTTAATTTGAATTGTCTCCTGAGTGATACTTACATAAAAAGTGAAACTCTGTGCCTTTGTCTTTTTCTGAAGGATTGCAAGTCTGCATAAGGTATAGCACTGCTGGTGATTCCATGTTGGATGAGAAAGTAACCCTATATTTTTTGTCTTTGACTGATAGAGCTGCTTTCTGTTTTACCTGCTCAATTCTGTTTTCTCTTTTAAGAAATCTTTGCTTGGTGGTTTTGTTCTATGTGAGAGACAGACACTTAAATTATCTAGGGTCATATTTCACATGTTTTTTCATTAGTTAATTTGAATTGTATCCTGACTGACACTTAAATACAAAGTGAAATTCTGGGCTTTTGTCTTTGTCTGAAGGACTTCAAGCCTGCATAAGAGAAAGTAAACCTATTTATTTTCTTTTTTTTTTTTTTTTTTGTCTTTGATGGATAGGGCCGTCTTACATGCTCCATTTTGTTTTCTGTTTTAAGAACTCTTGGCCTGGTGATTTTATTCTGTCTGAGAGGTAGACATTTAAATTATCTAGGCTCATATTTCACATGGTTTTCCACTGGTTAATTTGAATTGTCTCCTGAGTGATACTTAAATACAAAGTGAAATTCTGGGCCTTTGTCTGAATGATTTCAAGCCTGCATAAGGTATAGCACTGCTGGCGATTCCCTGCTAGGGTTTCACACCCACCCACACATTTGTCAGTCTCTTTTTTATTTATTATTTTTTTTTATTATTTTAACATTTGTTTACTGGGAAAGTTCAATTTGAAATGAAGCCAATTTTCAGCAGAGGCTCGGGGAGAAATGCTCCAGATGTATGTCTTTGTAATGTGGAAGGAAACCAGAGCACCTACAGGAAACCCACATGAATGCAGGGAGTACATGCAGACTCCACACAGAAAGCACCCCAGATGAGAATTAAACCGGAGAACGTCTTGCTATGAGACAACAATGCTACTGCTGCACCACTGTACCATCCACGTCTGTAACCACTAACTTGGTTATTTTAATCTTCCCACCCCTATTGTAAACTGAGCTTAGTAAACCTCCCTTTCTACACTGCTACTGACTTCTTGATTTTTTTTATTTGAATTATATATTTGCCTTTCTTTGTGCTTATATCAAAAAGTACATTTTGCCTCTTATTGTCTGTTGTTCTGATTTACTTCATCTGAATTCATTATCTAGCTGGCCGTTGAATAAAGTAGTGTATTTTTTCACTCTAGAAAGCACTTGTTTTTTTCATCACGGTCAGTGGATTTTCCTTCTAGTGCACTGGGAGGTGGCCTGGTCTGTCTACGTTGGGATTTCTGCATGTAGTTTTATTGGCTGGAGAGCTTATTAATCATCTTATATTGTTTATAGTGCCTTTATAAATTCTGTACAACTGAGTGGCTCTTGGCTCATTTATACAAGGTAAAGTACTTTTATTGAATAATCACACTTTTATGAGATGTTTAAAGTACACTGCTCTAGCCATATCTTTAAGTTTGTTTGTAGTAGCACTTCACTCCAGACAATCTCTTACTGTGCTTTTATATTAGGAGGACTGAGATTATTCATCTAGTGGCTGTAGGTGGTTATCTGGTATTTCTGAGCTGGGAAACCCACAAAAGAGCTTTAAGTATTTTTTTGTTGCACTTTTCTGATATACTTTAAGCTGCTGTGGTGCAGCGGTAGCATTGTCGCCGCATAGCAAGAGGTTCTCCAGTTCGATTCTCGGCTGGAGCACCTTCGGTGTGGAGCTTGCATGTCTTCTCCGCAGTCGAGTGGCATTCGAAAGACATGTGTGAGTGGGCGTGTCTTCGTTGAAGGTTGGGTGTCGGGCTGGCACCTCGCACCATAAAAATTGACTGCCAATCATTAGCGGACCGGAGTTCTGCTGTGGTACCCCTAACTGAGAAAAACAACAACTTCTCTTATATACTGTGACTGTACTCAGCAGTTTAAAAGAACTGTACTGACGTACAGTCACAGTATATAAGAGAAGTTGTTGTTGTTTTAGTTATAGGTGACGCTATAATGAGACATACGGATGCCCTACTCACCAGGTTGAATAAGGGAAAGGTTACAGTCTGCAGGCTGTTTGGTGCAAAGGTTCACCAGATCACACATGTACTCAAGTCTCTCAACAACAAGTACCATTATGACTCTGTCATAGTTCATGTTGGTGTGAACGACTTGACATGTACCTCTCTGGACTATATGAAGTGTTAACATGATTGAGCTCTCTGAATATGTGTCCCAGGCGGGTATATGCCTAGCACTGAGCAGCATTTTGCCCTCGGCTAGGATGATACCACAATATAAGTAAAAAATGATTGACTTCAATTATTGGCTTAGTTTCTGGTGTCATTCTAAGGGGATCTAGTTCCTGTCAGCCTGGAACAACATGGTGGATAGACCACGCTGCTTTGCCAGAGATGATCTTCACCTGGTACCTCTAGGCTTTCAGTTGCTGGCTAAGGCACTTGGCTCCTCCAAAATGCCTTTTTTAGGCAAGGTAACATCAACAACAACAAAATTCCCAACATGAAAATATCAAACACAAAGAAACCAAGGGTCATGCTGCTAAACACTAGGATTTTAAATCAGAAACTGCACTCTCTGGAAGTACTCCTCTCCCTGGAAGATGTTGACATCTGTGCAGTCACAGAAACCTGGCTCAAGGCTGCAGAAACTACCCCAGCCTTGCAAAGGCTACAATGCCTTGCACACTTCTAGACTTCAGATTGAATGTGCGAGAACCAAAGAAGGTGGAGTATCTATCTTCATTAAAGATAATTACACCTCTAGACAAGAAAATGCTATAGAGCTACTCCAAGTCCAAGTTACCATAGATAAGACCCTCCTTCAGGTCATTGTCAGTTACAGGTCCCCTTCCATGAACCAAGATGCCCACACAGCTTATTTAGACATACTTGGGACAATTAAAGTATAGCCTAACACCATAGTCATGCATGACTCCAACTATCCTTCTATTAATTGAGAAACTTATACGAGCCCAAACTCAGTCATACAAAAGTTCCTGGACTTTGTTAACTTAAATTCCCTGGAACGAATAGTGCACCACCCCATAAGGAGCTCCAATGTTCTAGACCTGGTCCTCAACAATATGAGTGATCAATGCAATGCCTCAAGTGTAGGGCCCGCACTTGTTAAATCCAGCCATAAATCAGCTATTTTTGAAGTAGCAATACCACCAGAATTCCCCAAAGAAGATATCAGGCTAAAAAAACTTCATCAAAGCTAACCATACCCTTCTAAGGGAAGGTATAATTGGCTTCCACGTTCCAGTTTCTACATATGGTATTGACAGCTATACTAAGGTATACAGTGATGCCCTGTATAAACACTTACACAAATGTATAGAAACAGCTGTGATGGATAGGATTAAAGCAAGATCCTCCTAAAAGCAAACCATCCTGGCAGACGTACGTCTAGCATTAATAAATTATACAATAAGCGAAAGAAGCTGGTGTCTAAAAATACAAAAGTGAGATCCCAGAACTGAAGAAGCACCCTTCTCAGCCTAAACAAACAAATAAGACAATTCTAAAATCTTCAAAGACCAACTAGGAGAAAACTTTAGCAACCATAGCCAATGATAACCATAAGGCTTTCTTCAGCTATATCCACAACCTAAAAGGTAGGACTCAAAGATGTGCTGAACTAATTGTGGATTGCAAACCTCCTAACAGACAGGTTTGGCAAAACTTTTATACCCTGTCCCCCCAAGCATACCACAAACCATGTCTTCATCATCTCTCCCTCCCTTCATCTCCAAAGAGCAAGTCATCAATGCTGTCTCCAAGGCTAAGAGCATAGTCTCCATGGGACCAGATGGCATTCAGAGCTGCATTTTTAATGTTCTAAAATAAGCTCTAGCTACTCCATTAGCACTCTATTTAACCACAGCCTATGTACTCGCTGTGTTCCCATTGAATGGAAATCATCAACTGTTATCCCCCTCCACAAGGGTGGCTCGGCAACAGACCCAGGTAACTATAGACCCATAGGTTTAACCAGTCTCATCTGTGAGGCAATGGAATGAATCATCATGGACCTCATAAATAAGGATATAGGTGACCTCCAAACACTGGATCCATCCCAGTTTAGTTTTGTCAAGTGCAGGTCATGCCTGCTAAAACTGGTAGACTTCTTCAAGAACATGACCAGACCCATAGATGAAGGCAAAGATATGCACACAGCCTATCTTGACTTTGCCAAGGCCTTCAATGTTATCCCACATTCAGGCATCATTGGTAAACTAACCCCTAAGTTGTCAGGTGAGTTGCAAACTGGCTCACAGATCAACAATACTCAGTCAAAATGGAGACTTTACCTCTACCAGTAGACCTGTCACAAGTGGGGTCCCACAAGTGTCAGTGCCGGGTCCCCTCTTGTTTGGCATATACTTCTCAGAGGTCCAGGCCAAAAAGGAGGGCTGTTGAAAATTTTAATTTATCTAGGTGCTACTTCTGTGCTGTACTTGCTGGACTGGAACCAAAGTCTTCTTATGACACAAAGTCTTCCTGGCTGTTTACTGTTGAATCAGAGAAACAGAGTTTTGCATGACTGCAGCTGTAGTCTGTTTAAAGTACCAAATTGCACACTGATAAAGAAATATATTTTGCAGCGCAATGCTATTTCACTGTAAGCACTGTTACTAATAAATAACTTATTTCTATAACAAACAAGATGTACAGCTGTAGTTTACAAATTTAATGTACAAAGTTTTTCCTTCACAACTGATATGGACGATGGCTTTATAGCTTTCCATTCTCCAGTTACCTCGGAACCTGAGTTCCTACCAAATGCCTCTAACATAGTTTGATTTACAGTTCTTATATACTCTTTTTGTCACGCACTTTAAATCCTGTTCTTCTCTTGGTATCCTTTTTGGGCTTTTGTGGGAAATCACATAATGTCTGTTTTTAGACTGTTTTAGTGTTCTTTTGTGAAACCATTTAAGCACTTCTGCTGATGTCAGAATTTGCCTTTTAGAATTGTTTTCTGTTGATTCTATAAAAGCCATGTCCATTTATCTGTTAGGAATTACATCAAGCTTTTCTTAATATTGTGATAAACATATATTTTAGAAAATATCTTGAGGAAGACACATACTACTGATATAAAAACATGTCCATTGACAGACGTCTGTAAGGAAACATCTGTGAGAACCAAACTGCTCAGGAAATATCTTGCATCCATTAATAGATCTGCAAACATGAGAAAAGCATGAAATATTTGCTTTGCAGAATTGCTTTTTAGGATTGTTTCTGATGCTGTGAAGAAGAGAATCCTGTCTGTTATACATATAGTATGGATGCCCATTTTACATTACTAAACTCTGTACCGACATTCAAGCAAATTTTTTATTCTATGCTTTATCTTTCAGCATATTTACAGCAGAAGTAATTTCAATCTTTTATTCACTGTTAAATGCACTCTAACAGCTGTGGCTAACCAAGTTTGTGGATGACTGAAAATTAGGTGCTATAATTGAATCCCCTAGAGGTGTCAGTGTACTTCAAAAGGGGCTTACACAGACCAATGACTGTTGCCAAAGCCATGGTCTTAAACTAAATGCTAAAAAATGCATCATCATTCCCTTCGATAAAAACAACATTCCTGCTGATTATAAAATAAACAATAATACCCTAAGTACCAATTCAGTAGTGAGAGATCTGAGAACACAAGTTGACTGTGACCTCAACTTTCACCACCACGTGTTTACTGTGGTGAAGAAGGCATTCTATGTCACTCACCTGATTAGTAAAGGGTAGCCTCAAGAACAAAAGAGGTTATAACTCCTCCGTACTCATTCCTGATCAGGCCTATTATTGTATATAATGCTCCCTTTGGTATCTATCATATGAGACAGCTGCATCAACTTGAGAGATCTCAGAGATTTCTAACTAGGAAAATTCAGCGTCTCCAGAACATCTTATATGGAGAGACTGAAGTTGCTGTCACTGTACTCAGTAGAATATAGACTACTTACGGGCAAGTTATGTCTGGTTTACAGGGCTATCTCTGACCCACATTTAATGAAAATGCTGCACATTTGTAAGTCAAATGGGACTACAGTTACCCATTCCAGGGACCTCAATCTAGCCTCAACATAAACAGGACCTGTTAAAGAGACAGATACATCTCTCAGAGGTTGCCACTCCTCTGGTATAGGCTTCCAATCCATATCAAGCACAGCACCTTCATGACCCTGTTTAAGCCAAACCTGGATGACAAGATGAAAAAACATAAATTTCTGCCTGGGATTGCCCAGGCTTCTCTCCTGGACATGAGTAGTCCTTGCTAGAAAAACCATGGGCATAGAAGATATCTGTCATCTAGTATTATATTGGAATTTAATGACTAGGGAATCAATAGCCTATGAACCTATAAACCTAGTAAGAGATTTTCAGATTCTTTAAAAAATGCATGTTAATGCAAAACCTGTTAATCAGGCAATATTATAAATTGGTAACAGCAGTACAAAAAAACTCTCTGATTTTGTCACACCCACCACTGCTACTATCACCACTACCACCATTATTTTTGGCTTTCTCCCTGATTCTTGTGTTAAGAGGTCAGGTTGGCAGCATATGTTTCAAGTGCTCAGAATTTCACAGAATGTCCAGAATTTTCTCATATTATATTTTTTGGTCTGTTCTTCATAAAATTTGTCTTTTAATGGTAAATCATTTACAGTCACTAAAGAAAGAGAGACATTTGAGCTTCAGACTTCATATCCTTCAAAGCATGTATGATAATGCAATATGTTGTTCTATCAACCTTAGAAGTTTATAAGAGTAATACAGACTGTTGTCAGAGTTTGTTAAATAGTGATGTTGCACCTAGTTTGAGTGATCACATTCTATTACCCCACTCCTCAGGAAAAGACATAATAGAGTGACCTAACAATTGACAGCTTTTGTCCTACCACTTCACTTATTAGTTTGGTTCAGCAGAGAATGTTTTTATTATGAAAAAGTTCATATTCTTATAAATGAAGATGTTCAGTAAATTGATGTACTTGATCCTGCAGTGTTTTGGTGTTGATTATTGGTCATCATTTTGATACACCTTCCAATTGCATGGATCACTTTTTTGGAATTTCACAGTAATGTCTGACAGACATGACATAAGTATCTTTCTTAGAGTTCAGAAAAATGTATGTTGCTGCCAAACAATAGTTTAATATTTCTGTTTGCTCACAAAAATGCATGTCATTGCAAAAGGTGGAGTTAAGTTTTGAAGTGAATGGTAGTCAGTTAATGCTAATGGCAGACAAAAGTATTTTATTTTGTTCAGAAAATATATGTCAGTGCAAAAGATGGTTGACAACTTTAGAAACAAATTACAGATAGTCAGTCAGTAATGGCTTTGTCAGACATTAGTTTCATTCTTATTGTTCAGAAAATGCAAGTCGATAGAAAAGCTGCTAACTTTGTAAGTGAAAAGCAGTCAATGGTACCATACTTGCATGTATATTTTCATAACTAACACCTATATATTATTGAGCAGAATGCTATTTGGATTGTGTGAAATGTCATGGGGCCGGATTTCCAAAAGCTTGCACGGAGTGCAAGAAGAGTGTAGGAGCCGGCAATATGTCTGCCGTGCGATCCAGGTACAGCCAGCAGGGGTGTGCACAAGAGCTGCTAAAGCTACTCTTGCACGGACAGCGTCATGGTATACAAATTACCTCATTTGCTGGTGAAAGCCATGCAAATGAGGTAAATTTGTGATCCAGGAAACACTAACCTATCCGTGGAAGATTAGTGTTAGCTGCAGAAATGTACTCCGTTGGTAACGGAGTACCATTCTGCAAATAGCTAAACGGAACTATGACAGCTCCAAATAAAGGATGCATACAGTTGAGGAAGCATGCCAATGGACATATATAAGGCCATTGGCATTTATAAATGTTTAAAAATATAAAAATGTAACTTTTTTTCCCCCGATCTCTGATGTTTAAGCATAGCGCAGCACCGCGCAAACGTGCGGCGCTTATAAAAACAAGAAAATAATTTAAAAAAGGCCAAAAATAGGCATTTCACTAAAAAGCTTATTCTGCCATGCAGGTGAATGACAGGCTGAGGACAACATGGCCACTGAGTAGTGGTTGCTAAGGGGGGAAGCTCAGTGTGAGAGACGTAACCATGCATTAGTAGGCAATCCTATGCAAATGAGGATAAGAATAGTGACTCCCAATTTTACCCAGCATGTGAGCCATGTCCCAAGAGTGTAAGAGTAGGAGTAGGTGAGTAGTAGAGTGGAATATAGGGGACATCATGAGGGGGTGTGTCAGACAGGCTGTAAGCTAATTGGAGCACAGTGGTTTATGTTTGCTTTGAGTTGCTCAGGATTGCAAGAGGCGTGCCTACAGTTGTCCTATTTGAAAACCTCAAACCAAAGGTGCACAATGTTAAAAGATAGGAAACTCCTTGCAAACATGCACACAGTGTGTGCATGTGTGTGTGCGTGTTTGCGCTTGTTTGTGCGGCGCTTCCCCCGGGAGGAAACAGAAAGGCAAAAGGAAGGAAAAGAAGTAGTAGGAATTTAACCAAGAAGAACTAGCAGAGCTGCCAGGTAAAATGTATCAGAATCAGCCAATTACACAGGCAGCAGACTAGCCCAGCCCAGCACTTTAATCTCTGCAAACACCATTCCCCCCCTGTTTTTTCCCAAGAACTCTGCAACACTGCAGTATACAAAGAGGGAAAGCTTAAAAAGCTTAAGTCAGACAAAATGTTAGGGACTGCTCTTGCTATCATAAACCAACATGTGCAAGGTGCTGAGGGTGGTGATGTTGTGAATGCTGCTGAGCAACCCACAGTGAGGAGATGGAGAAGAGTGTACAGACCCAGGGTAACCTACCAAGGGCTACATGAACTGGAGATAGTGGAGTGCTATAGGGTCAACAGATACCTCCTACAGCAAATTGTTGAGCTGTGCCGGCCACGCCTCACACACAGAACCAACAGAGGGGAACCCATCCCAGTGAATACCAAGGTATGTGTTGGCCTAAGAATACTAGCTACAGGTACCTTCCAAAGACCAACTGGTGATATGATGGGGATTTCACAGGCATCAGCATCCAGGGTACTCCACCAGTTCCTGGATGCCATGTCAGCACATGTCGGTGACCACGTATATTTACCCAATTCCCATGAGGCATTGGCCAGCAATATGCATCTTTTCCACCAATAGCAGAATATCCTGAGGTAGTGGGTGCAATAGACTGCATGCACATGCACATCAAAGCACCACCCAGTGAGCGGGGTAGGGTCTACATCAGCCGCAAGGGCTTCCCCTCCATCAACTGCCAGGTCGTGTGCAATGCCCAGGGCATAATAATGAATGTGTGTGCTGGCTGTCCTGGAAGCTATCAAGATTCCCACATCTGGCATCTGATGCAGCTGTACCAGAGATTTGCCAATGGGGACATCCCTGATGGTCACCTAGTGTGGGATGCTAGATACGCACTGGAGCCGTGGCTGATGACACCCATCAGAAATGCACACACATCTGAACAAGAACTCCATAATGAGGCACACACACAAACAAGAAACATAATTGAGCATGTGCTTGGGATGCTCAAGTCACAGTTCCGGTGCCTAGACACATCTGGTGGAGCCCTGCAGTACTCACCAACTACATGTACCCAAATTGTTATGGCATGTGCCATGCTACACAATATGATCCTGCTGAAACAGCTGCAGCAGGAACAGCATGGAGCAGGGCCAAACAGCCCCCCACCATTGCCAAGGCCTGCACAGGCACAGTGTGACTCAGAGGATGAACAACCTGAGCCTGCCCCAGTAGGCAGAAGGAGGTGTGCCCAGTATGCCCTGGCCTTGGCAAAGAGGCAACACATAGCACATGCACTGACTCAGTAGGAACCCTGGAAATGACACCTCTCTCTCTGACTCACACATACAGTAAAAGGGATGCCTAACTTGACACTACCTGTTTTCAAACATGTATAGGTAGTGTACTATGTGCATCCAACATAGGCAGCCCTGCAGCACCACCTGAGGCATGAGTGCCCTATTTTAAGCAATATAAAGCAATGCTAAGCACATTTTACCAGTATTGAGCATATTTAAATACAATTGCACGTAGCTGCGCACCGCGCTAACCAGTGCAACGTCAGGCAACGTTGAGCAGCATTGGGCAACGTTGGGCAAAGTCGGGCAGAATCGGGCAAAGTCGAGCAAAGTTGGCTAAACATGCTCACACCTGCTTTACTGTTCCTTAACCAGTCAGGTCTGCCCAGCAGGAAAATAAAAAGCAGTGACAGAACTCGAACTCAGGATACTGTGCACTATAGTCACAGTACTGAACCACTAAGCCATGATAGCATTTCACTGGCACAGATACAACTTAAGTCACTCACACATACCAGTTGGGGGGGTCACATACCTAAAAGTCACAGCCAGCAGGACAATTGTAGACAAACGCAAACACAAACAAATGCTGTATCATGCCCTCTGAGGAGGCATATGAGTAACCTCCCCCCAGGCCTATGCAGACAGATAACAGCAGGCCAGGCAGTGTGATGTGGGTTGGGTAGGCTATGAAGTCACAAACTAATATGCGTGTAATTGGAAGCTAATGTCTGTAGTACAGTGGTATGCCTCAAGCCAGTACAATAGGCAACAGTACAGACTGAAATACAGTACCTGACATAGCAGTGCAGGCCTAGCAAATGTGTATAAGGGTCAGGTGTACCCCTCATCCTACCTACACCCACAGTAACAATCAGGTGTGCCCCCCCCCGGTAGAAATGTACAAATAATAGCTGTCCCCCCCGTATGTAGAAATGTTGATAAGTCTATGCAAATTGACTCATGGAAGCCCTGCAGGCACAGTGTGCTTCCTGTCGATGTACAACACAAAGGTGAGCCCTGAAGTAAAAACCAACTTGAATTTTCACACACATATATAGTATATATATGCCCATAGTGGGCATGCTCACACACTTAAAACAAATTTAGCAAATGTCAGTCAACAACATACTGAAAGGTCATACTTGGCATGCTCACACACTTAAACAAACGAAACATATTTTAGTCAACAACATACTGAAAGGTCATACTGAGCATGCTCACACAGGCCATGTCTGAGTACAGCAGTAGGCCACACGTATCTGGCAGTTGCAATTCTTCCTCCAGACACGTCACTATTCACCAATCCTACTTTGTGCACACAGTGATATGAAAACAGACCCATATAATATATTGGACCCCTGTCATAATCAAACTATGTAATACAAGTACTTAAGATGTTCAAAGAAAGTTAAAATCCAAAGAAGATCAATAAATCTCCAATCAGTATCATCAATAAACAATGAGCACTCCTAACATTATCCAAGCCATATTCTGGCAAAAATATTGCCAAAGAGTCCGTAGAAAACCATGAAGCTTTCTTTAGCTATGTCATAAATATCAATGTAAACTCATATATGTTCTGAGTCAGTGCAAAGTGTAAATGAATACATGTACATGACTGACATTGCCAACATCTTGTCAGACAGGTTCATACATATTGACCACCCTCTCACTGACAAAAGGGCCCATTACCATACCTGGAGATTGTGAAAAGCCAGAAATCACATATACAATGATTAAACAGCTCTATCCAAACCTAAAAACATGGCGTCTATGGGATAACTTGGTGTCCCTGGCTGTGTCATATGTGAACTCCAAAACAAACAGACCCTGCACCTGAACAGTCTGCTGAGACTCATCCTCTATACAGGATATGAAACTGTTGAATGGATTACAGCAACATTTGGCACACTCCACAAGTGTTGGTGCACAACATACCATGGGAACTATTGTCTTATAAGCCTAATAAACTTGATCTGCAAGGCCATGGAGCCCATCATTATGGAACTCATAAACAGAGCTATTGGGAGCCTACAAACACCCAACCCTACCCATTTTGGTTTGGTCACGGGCAGATCATGGTCCCTAAACCTGCTAGACAGTTTTCAAGGCAGTTACCCAGGACATACATCAATGAAATGAGCTCCACACGGCCTACATAGACCTTGAAAAGCCCTTTTCCAACATCCCACACACGTCATATCCACAAAATCAACAACCTGTGCAAAAACACGTATGTCATCTGATGGATTGCCAACTGGGGCACAGATAGATCCCACAAGGTAAGAATTGTGGTCTCACTGTTGGACTGTAAGCTGGTAACAACTGCTGTCCCCCATGGCTCAGTCCTGGGACCCCTCCTGTCTGGTGTATATTTTTCAGAAATACAGTCAAACACATGAGGGTTATGGTTAGCAAAGTTTGTGGATGACTGCAAAAAGGTTGTCATAATCGATGTTTGGGACAACAGAGACACCCTTAAAAAGGGTCTCAGTCAGACAGATGTGGTGTCAAAAATATGGCCAAGAGCTACAGTCATACAAATACCACATAGGTGCCAACATCCTAAATATGGAGGTAATAATAAGGGATCTATGGACACGTGGATAGTCATCTCTACTTTCAGAAACACATTCACAAAGTGGTTAGAAAATCATGCTATGTGTTCCCACAAATTGCCAAAGTCTTTGCATGTAGGTCAAAGGAGGTTCCCTGTACTCACCAGTCATCAGATCCATCAGGGAGTACCATGACACACTTGCGATGAATCTGACTAGGCACCTTCAGCAGCTGGAAAGACCACTGAAGTACCTCAACAAGAGGATTACTGGCCTCAAACAGTTGCCCCATGCAACAAGACTGAAGTAACTCAATCTGTACTCTGTTGCATACTGTCTACTCAGGCAATCTCTGCCCAACAGACAGGTCCATGTCCAATGCAGAACTGATGTACATGCTCTATCTGAAGTAAACCCAAGCTCACTGTGCCACATGCTCTAGGGATATAATCATCACAACAATAAATAGAACATGTTGGAGGGATACATTACTAAATCACAGACTTCCCTTGCTTTGGAACAGTCTCCCAACCTACATTAAGCTGAGTCCCTCACTGACACTCTTCCAGAGGAGCCTTGATGAGTGTACGTGAAACTGAACTGTCACACCATGGATCACTTCATCAGCTCTACTACACAGAGGCATAGGGAACTAACCCCATGTGTGGTGATAGCTGCACACTCTGTCCATACTAATATATGCCTTCAGGCAGATAGCCTATTACCTATGTATGTACCTATATATATGTAGGGGGAACACAATATAATAAGCCAAAGATGGATGGGCAGAGATATATGTAAGAGGGTGACCATGACAGGGAGCCATCTAGGACTGTCCCACCCAGCACACATCCCAATGGCACAAAAGACATGAGGTGCACATCTCACCCGCTGTACATAATAGCCACCAGTATCTGTAAGCATTACAGTGTACGTGGTGCATGTGCCTGCTGTACAACATGACTGTACAGTGAAGTACACATCTACTATCTGTAGACATGTACCTGTCACATAGGTCCATAGGTATGTAGTAGACTATCTTCACGAAGGCATATATTAGCCTAGGCAAGTTGTGCAGCTTTCACCACCCCATTAGTTAGTCTCCTAAGCCCTAGTTCTAATAGTTAGTACCCTAAGTCCCTTTCTAGTGGGGCTGCTGGTGTGAATTGTTTGTTTCCCATCCACTCATTAAGGTTCATATTGAAGAGTGCTAGCGAGGGGCTCTGTCTGATGTACATTGGGACTCTGTTCCACAGGAAGACAAGTGTCTGGGATGGTACTCTATCCCACCAGCATGTTGTATTCATTGTTGTGATGAGGTTCATATCCCTGGAGTGTGTAGTGTGACTCAATTTTGTTATCCTTAGATGGAGCATGTTCAACAGTTATGTGTTGGGCATGGCTCTGTATGTTAGGCAGAGTGTGCCTCTGAGTAGGCAGTATGCAACGGAGAACAGATTTAGTTTTACTAGTTGTGTTGCATAACACAACTGTTTGAGGCCAGTAATCCTCTTGGTGAGGTACCTCTGTGGTCTCTCCAGCTGCTGGATATGCTTAGTCGAGTACATCCAAGATGGTGCATTGCACTCAATGATGAGTCTGATGACTTAAGAGTAGAGGGCCACCATTACCTCTTTTGATCCTGATGCAAACCCTTTGTTGATTAGGTGGGCCACATAGGATTTCCTGATCACTTTGGCAACATGGTTGTTAAAGCAAAGATGACTATCTACTTGTGTCACAGATCCCTTATTACCTTATCAGTTTTTAGGGGGTAATACCTATGTGGTAGTTTGTGGGTACTTTGTTTTCCCCAAAGGAGATTACTATGCATTCTTTCACATTGAGCTTGAGGCCATGATTTTGACACCACACATCTGTCTCATAGAGTCCCTTCTGGAGAATATTTGCATCATCCGGGGAATCTATTATGGCAAACATTTTACAGTTCCCAGCAAACTTAGTCAACCACAACCCTCCTGTGTTGGCATGTACTTCTGAGAAGTCTATACCAAACAGGAGGGGCCTCAGGACTGAACTATGGGGGACACCAGTTGTTACCGGTTTAGAGTCTGACATGTAGCCAGCAACTCTTAATTTGTGGGATCTATCTGTGAGCCAGTTTGCAATCCATCTTGTGATGTATGGATTTATGCCCAGGTTGGTGAGTTCATCTATGATACCTGACTGGGGAATGGTGTCAAAGGCCTTAGAGAGGTATAGGTAGGCCGTGTGGAGCTCCTTTCAATCATCTGCAGCCTGGGTAACTGTCTCAAAGAAATCCACCCAGTTCAGGAGGCGGGATCTGCATTTGACGAAGCCAAACTGGGTGTGCTCAACTGTGTGAAGGTTCCCAATGTCTTTATTGTTGACTTCCATTATGACTGGCTCCATTGCCTTGCAGATCAGACTCGTCAGGCTCACAGAGCAGGAATGCTAAGGGTCTTTTATGGCCCCACCTCTGTGGAGTGGGAAGAACGTTGCTGTGCAACATTCTATGGGTACATATCCTGTAGAGAGGATGTAGAGAGAGGTGTAGGTATCCTTGATGAATATGGATACATCCCCACCCTATGTGCTATGCTATGATCCAGGTTCTGATGCTGGAAAGTATGGAATGACTAGTATCCTGGCAGTGCTGGTGTGATCTCTGGAGCCTTGAACTAGGTTTCTGTTACTGCACAGATATCAATATTCTCCATTCTGAGAAGTGCCTCGAGTGTGTGCATTTGGAGGCTGAGACTTCTGGCAATGAATAGCATTTATCTCACTTTATGGTTATTTGTGTTGGTTACGGGGTTTGGTGTGACCTGATTGACCGGTGTTCCACACCTGAAGTCAACGCCTCATTGGTCCGATCCAACCATAAGCTAATTACCCTACATATCCACATTCTGCCTCCACCCCCATTAAGGAAATCATGTTAAAAAAATTCTCCAAAGCCAACTTCATGCTTCTTAAGACAGAAGTGGTGAACTTCATGACACTCATGCAGATAGACAATACAGTTACGACTACTGAATCCTACACAATTGCACTTTATACGCACTTACATGAGTGCATGGATCATGCTATCCCAAGCAGAACCAAGACGCTATCCTCCAAAAAAATGGAAGCCAATCTGGTGGTCCCCTGCCATAAACAAACTGTACAACAGAAGCAAGAAACTGTTGCAAAAGAGAGTAAAATCCCATGAGTGGAGGAGCTCCCTGGTCAGCCTCAGTAAGAAGCTGCGATCCCTGATAAAATCCTCCAAAGCTAGTTACGAAAACAAAATTGCCACTGGTTCTAAAGACAACCACAAATCATTATATAGCTATGTCAAGAATTTCATTGGCAACACTCAGATCTGCTCTGAGTTACAGCACAATGGCACTAAATATACAGACCCAACTGATATTGCCAACATCCTGGCAGATAAGTGCTAACTTTACTCCCCTCTCACCCATTAAAGAGCCGATCTCTATACCGGAAGAATGCAAAGTTCCTGTAATCATGGCTGCACAGGTAAAAACCACACTCTCCAAAGCCAGGAACACAGCATCCATGGGACCAGACAACATCCCAGGCTGCATTCTACATGAACTACAGAACAAACTGGCATCACACCTAAGTACCATGTTTAATCATAGCCTCACCTCAGGCTTTGTGCCTGCTGAATGGCGCACAGTGACGGTTATCCCACTACACAAGGGGGGAGCCACCACGGACCCTGGGAACTAGCACCCCATTAGCCTGATGAGCCTGGTCTGCAAGGTCATGGAACGTATCATCATGGAACTTATAAACAAAGACATTGGTAATCTCCAAACTCTGGACCCCAACCAGTTTGGGTTTGTAAAAGGCAGAACATGTCTTCTAAACCCGACAGACTTCTTTGAAGCAGTCACCAAAGCCATAGATAAGGGTAAGGTGGTTCACACAGCCTATCTAGATCTTGCCAAGGCTTTCGACACCATCCCTCACTCTGGAATTATAGATAAACTCATTAAACTCGGTATAAATCCCTATGTCACAAGATGGGTTGCCAACTGGCTCACTGACAGAACCCACACTGTGAAAGTAGCAGACTCCAAATCCGACTTCAGACCAGTGACAAGTGGAGTACCACAGGGTTCAGTCCTGGGTCCTGTCCAGTTTGGTATCTACTTCTCTGAAGTACAGGCTAACACAGAAGGTCTTTGGCTAATGAAGTTCGCAGATGACTGCAAACTAGGAGCCATAATCGAAACTACTAATGATGTGGACATCCTACAAAAGGGCCTCACAGAGACAGATGCCTGATGTCAAAGCCATGGCCTCAAGCACAATGCCAAAAAGTGCATTGTCATCCCCTTTGGTAAAAACTCTGTACCCATGAACTACAACATAGGTGGTAGTATACTTAACAGTGAAAGTGTGATAAGACACCTTGGGACACAGGTGGACAGTAGTCTCTCCTTTGATAATCACATTGCCATAGTAGTCAGGAAATCCTTCTACGTGGCACACCTCATCACAAAAGGTTTCTCATGCAGAAAAAAAGAGGTCATTGTTCCCTTCTACTCCTCACTCATTAGATCCATTATAGAGTACAACATCCCTTTTGGTATGTACCTCACAAGACATCTACAACAACTGGAAAGGCTGCAGAAATACCTCACAAAGAGGATTACTGGCCTCAAACACATGCCCTACACACTGTCTCAAAACTCCAGCTTTACTCCTTCGCATATCGCCTACTCAGAGGTGATCTCTGCCTAACATACAATGCTATGTCAAACCCAGAGCTGTTGGACATGCTCCACTTAAAAAATCCCAATCCCTCCGAGCTACACACTGTAGGGACCTAAACCTTGTCACCACAATAAACAGAACATGCTGGAGGGATAGATTCCTGTCCCAGAGACTTCACATACTCCGGAACAAACTACCTATCTATATCAAGCAAAGCTCCACATTAGCACTCTTCAAGAAAAATCTTGATTATTGGATGGGAAATAGGAAATTCACCACGGGGATCACTTCTGTTTCTCTGCTCGACAGTGGCACAGGAAAATAAATTTCTTGGGTGGCAAAAGCCAGGGTACCTTTTTGGCTGGACTTGTATAGGCCCCAGGGCTGATAGCCTAGTACCTACCTATGAACCTGTAAACCTTTGAGCCTTGCCTAAAAAAGGTAATATGAGGACAGCAAGAGCCTTGGCCAGTATTCAGAAGCATAGGGGCGTCAGGTGCAAACCATCTCTAGTGAAGCAATGAGGCTTGTCTATCATGTCATCACAGGCAGACAAAGACTGGATCCCCTTTGAATGACACCAGAAGCTCAGCCAATTGTTGAAGTTTATCATCTTTCTGTTATATTGCAGTATCATGTAGGTGAAGGTAAGATGCTACTCAAGGTCAGGGTCATACCAGCCTGGGCTACATGATCATAGAGCTACTATATATCTCTTGTCATGTTGTCCTGGGAGGCATGCCTCAGATCATTCACACTGGCATGTACAAAGAACATGTCATATATGTACCTGTTCTGGAGTGATGTAAGTGCTTGCGTTATGTGGCGGATCATAGCACCTGACAGACAACTGACAGTAACCTTCCCCTTGTCCGGTCGAGTGAGTGGAACATCTGTGTGCCTGACTATGGAGTCACCTATTACTAGTGTGTTGGGTATGTTGTTTTGCCTTAGGGCCTGTTGTGAGGCACACTGCTTTGGTGTATTATGTGTTTTCTGGTGTGTGCTTGGAGGTGCATGTTGCTCGCTTGTCTGCTTAGGAGGACACTTTCTCATTTTCAGATCAATATTTGTATTCTCCGAGTATTGTAATGTGTATTTATGTGTGTGTTTTGCTGGTGCTTATATTGTAGGTCTATGTGAGACTGTTGGTGTTGTGGTTGTATGATCCTACTCCTCTTGACTGTATTGTCCAGTATTGGGTTGACAGAGCTTAGCCACTGGTTTGACCCTGTGTGTGCCAGCATGTGGTGCATCAACCCATATATGATATTGTCATGGCCTACGCATACAATACACTCACAATGCACCCAGTATGATAAGCCTGCTGAAGTTAGCAAATGTGAAAAAAACCTTTGGGCAAACTGTCAGTAAGTAATTTCTGTATTGCACCCTGTAACTCCATATTGCTTGCTGAAGTATAAAGACATATTTAGTTTGGATTAAGTACCCCGCACTTGCCAACTGTGTGTGTGTGTGTGTGTGTGTGTGTGTGTGTGTGTGTGTGTGTGTGTGTGTGTGTGTGTGTGTGTGTGTGTGTGTGCCTGTCTCTCCCTGGGGAGAGAGCAACCTTTTTGGAGACTACTCACACCCCTTAAAAGTGGTATACTCATCTTTGTCAAGTCTGATGATGTTACCATCCTACAAATATACCTGTGGAAAGGTGAAATCCCAGTAATGTGTATAGTGTGTCATGTAAATGCATACTGCTGTAATATCATAATGTAGTTAGGTAGGGGTTTGGTTCCTGCACTTGCCAACTGTGTGTGTGTGTGTCTCCCTGGGGAGAAGCAACCTTTTTGGAGACTACTCACACCCCTTAAAAGTGGTATACTCATCTTTGTCAAGACTGATGTCACCATCCTACAAATATACCCGTGGAAAAGTGAAATCCCAGTAATGTGTATAGCACCTCATGAAAATGCATACTGCTGTAGTATCATAATGTACTTAGGTAGGGGTTAGATTCCTGCACTTGCCAACTGTGCGTGTGTGTTTCCCTGGAGAAGAGCAACCTTTTTGGAGACTACTCACACACCTTAAAAGTGGTATGCTCATCTTTGTCAAGAATGATGATGTCACCATCCTACAAATATACCTGTGGAAAGGTGAAAGCCCTGTAATGTGTATAGTGCATTGTGTAAATGCATACTGCTGTAGTATCGTAATGTATTTAGGAAGGAGTTTGAATCTCGCACTTGCTGATTGTGTGTGACACCGTTGGTCAATGTAGACTGGGTTTTGGTTGTTCTAGTGTATGACATATCACAATGACAGCTGTATGTGCATTACACATGTAAGGTAGCTGTGGGGCAAAGCCATATACATACATGTGACCTCAATTATTTCATAGGTGGGTAATCTGCTTTCTCCATGAAAGCATCTGTTATCTTTGCCAGATCGTGCTGGCACTTTCCAGACCTTAGGTCACTTCTGTATGCTTGTGACAAGCTTTGCAACTGCAGTGATCCCTGGGCTACATCTTCTGTTTCACATCCACTCATCACAGATTTACTGAAGAGTGTGAGTGAGGGTTTATGCTTGAGGTATATTTGAATCCTGTTCCAAAGCAAGCAAAGTCTGGCAAAGATGACTAATCATTATAGGTGTGCAACAACCTCTGTGGATCTGCATGCAAATCCTTTATTGCTTATGTGCTCCACAGAGGGATTTCCAAAACCCTTTGGTAATGTGACTAAACACATGGCTCTATGTATACATTAGTACCTGTTCCACATTTTGGGGGCTACTACCTATGTGGTACTCTGGGGATACTTTGTTTTCTAAAAGTGGATAACTATGCTTTATTTGGCTTATAGCTTTACAGAATGAGTTTGACACCAGGTATCTGTCTCTATGATGCCTTCTTGGAGGATGTGTGTGTCATCTGGAGAATAAAGTATAGCCCACAGTATGCATTTTCATCAAACGTGGGCAGACATATCCCTACTGTGTTTGCTTGTACCTAAGAAAGCTATATTCCAAACAGGAGTGGTCCCAGGACTGAGTGCAGGTGAATACCACTTGTTACTGGCATAGAATTGTACATGGAGGCTACAAATGTTACTGTGTGTCCTACATTTGTGCGTCAGTTGTCAATCCATCATCTAACAATCGTTTATGGTCAGTCTATTGAGGTTATGTATAATACAAGAATGTGGGATGGGTATGAATTGCTGGTGAGCTATAGCTTGGCTGTATGGATCTCCCCTCCCTCACCTATAGTCTTGTTAACTGGCTTGAAGTCTGCTAGGTGTAGGAGCCATGATCTGGCCTTTAGAGAACCTAAGTGGATATGGTGCAGTGTTTGCAGGTTCATAATGTCTCTGTTAATGAGTTCCATAATTCTGTGCGCCATAGCCTTCCAGATAACATCTGTCTGGCTTATAGGTTGAGAGTTTCCAGGATCTGTTGTAGTTCTATCCTTAATCAATTTATGTTAACATTTGCACTGGGGGTGATGAGGGTGGACAGGATTAGGAATAAGTATATTACAGGGTCAGCCCAGGTTTGAAGGTTAGTAGACCAAGCCAGATAGGCAGGATTAAGTTGGTTTGTACATGTGCTGAGGAGGGATGCAGAGTATATTGTGAAATAGATGCTAAGGATGAAGCCGCCAGGTAACAGGAAAAGAGGAATGCCTAAGATGAGGTTTATGGCTGTGGTGAGAGAGGACATGCAGGTGGATGCTGTGACAGCGCAAGATGCAGAGGGCAGGAAGAAATGGAAACAGATGATCTACTGTGGCAACCCCTAATGGGTGCATCCAAAAGGAGAAGAAGAAGAAGAAGTTGTAGCTCAACCCTTGTGGACTGTGAACACCATTACCGGGAGTCATTCCACAAGTATGTAACATGTATAGAGGCTGCATCTGGACAGAGTGTTTAGGTGAGTGGTGACTTCATATGTCAGCTTGTGTATGACACAGCCAGGGACACTGTCCAGTACCATTGTCACTGTGGTTTGGACTTTGGTAAAGAGATGCTTTTACTAAAATGTCTGTGAATCATCAGGTTTTACATTATTCAGGTCTGGAAATGTGGCCCTTGTATAACGACAGGGTGGCAAAATCCACATTCAAACTGTTTGACAAGAAATTGGTAATGTCAGTCAGATAAGTGTACTTTGTGACCATTTACATTAACTGTGACCCGATATGAGATTTCCCCTGTAGATTATAAACAACTTTGGAATCTTTGCCATTTTGTATTTTGAAGCTTGCCTTGCATTTTTAACGAGGGCTTGTATTTTCCCAATGATACTGACCAGAGAGGTTATCCCTTCTTGGTATGTAACTCTTTTTTGGTACAACTTCACACCTTCTATTATATATTTAGTTTATGGCAGGGGTCCAGGAGACTAATGCACTTTTACTGTATAAGTGAGAATTTTTTGTGTTTGTGATAGCATGGTCCATGCAACCCTGTAAGTGAACAGTGTGCATTACTAAAGGATTATGCAGCTGGGACAGTGTTAACCTTAGTAATGCAAACCAATGACAGATAGCAGCAACAGCATCACCCACAGCAGAGTGTCAACCTGTGTCATACATACACATGCATACTCAAGTTCCAAAATGTGTGTAGTACAATGCATACTGGCCACCAATAGAAACTATGGAGTGTTAACACTGGCCAATACAGGGCATGTCACCCTGCCCATGTGTCCAATATGCATGTACATGCAGACAGTGCACCTCCACCATGTTCACAAATGGACACCTGCAAACGTGTGTTGCAAACACCCCACACTTACTGTCCACTGTATAATGCATGCTGACACAACTACACGCATCAGCCAAGTGGCACATGGGCAAACAAAACACAATTGGAATAAACACTGGTGAAAACAATACAACATTGCTAATTACAGTTTTAATGCATCATGCCTGCTCAGCTACACCTTCAAGGATATCATTACACTTTACTGCTGACAACATGTTACACATCCAACCATTGCTATACTTTATTAAAGTCACCCTGTGCATCAGCATCATGTTAGCCTGTTCCTGCATCAATGTTACAGATGACAGGAGGTGGCACAGGTTTCATCATATGCACAGGGTGTGTTGTTGGTTGCCAGAGGCCTACACTGAGCCATACAATCGATATGTGTGTGTGAGTGTGTGTGTGAGGGCCATGAGTACTGTTATGGGCCAATGTTGATGTCATGTGTGCGGGTATGTATTTTCCCTAGGTTTCTGGTTTATGTGTGTGTGTGTCTGCATGCACACAGTTCCACCATGTGGCTGCCATATACAGGGATTTGCGAGACAGCTACAGACTGTACCTGGCAGACTTTACAGATCACCGTCTTTGGCCACAGATACGGAACCTGTGCCTGGCAGGGCTGCTACAGACAGTATCAGGTACTAATCCAGATTGGGTACTATCCGAAGAGGTTGACATATGTCCACTGGATCCAGGTCCCTGCTGGAACTGGCCAGAGCCACGTGCACATGGTCTGCTAGGATGGTCTATGGACAGCCCCTCCAACATTGCTGGGGCAGGTACTGGTGCTAGGGAGCGGCTGTGACTTGCTGGATGTCCACGGTGACCTCCAGCTGGTGATGTTGCTGGCATACATCCACATCGATGTCTCAACCATCCCGCACTGTCCTAACACATGGACATGACATTGTGGAGGACATCCAATGTCTCACCCCAATGTCTATCAATACTCTCAGTGTAGTTCCATATGGCACCTGCTAGGTCATGGATACTGTCATTTACAGAGGTGTAATAAGCCCTCTGTGCCCTTAGTCCCTGTCTGGTGTACCGCTCCATTCATGTCTGTGCCTCCATGACAGCCTGAAACATGCGTGTGATAGAAAGAGGTGTGGCACATCTGCCAGGGGCATGATGACCAGCAGTGCTCTGACGAGAACCCCTGGGCATCTGCCTATGTGGTACCATTCCAGACATCTGGCTATAGCTGCTGTGTCCTGATACAAGTGCCACAGATTCCACACTGTCCTGGCCAGTGCCAACCGTACACTGTCCCTCAGCTAAGGCCAATGGTGATGATGGATGTACAGGTAGTATGGCTGTGTGCATGGATGGGGTGGAGACTTGTGTACTGTCAATTGGTGGCCCAACAATAGACCCTGACAAACCTGCATGTGCCTCAACACACCTATCCTCATCATCACTGTCTGTTTCAGTGACATCAGGTTCCCTGCTGTACTGAACCAGCCCCACCTCGCCACCTGTGAGAGGAAAACAGGAAACACACTTTAAGACCTGAACATGACTTCAGACCACAAGCACACATCCGCACATGCACACATGCACACATGTGCACATGCACACGCACACATGCATACACACACACATGCACACACGCACACACGCACACATGCAGACATGCACATATGGGCACATGCGCACATGCACACATGCACACACACAGAACTACACTCCTCCTGAAAGCAGGCACACACAACACCAGCAATCACAGAACATACGTAATAGCAGGTGATGGTGGGGTACAGTATCACAAGCAAAACAGTCATATCACACATGTCAGCATGCAGGACATGTGTTGCTCAACAGCATGCTGTGAAGTGTAGTCAGTCCTTGTTACTAAGAGTATACATAGCTTTGATGCATGTGTTTTGTTATTAGGTGATGGCCCTCCCCCTGGAACACAATGCATACATGGACACAACATTGCTGTGCAGGTATTCATAACCCTGTGTTGTACTGTGTACCATAACTCACAGGTGTACATACCATTGCTGGATGTGTATCTGTGTGTCAGATAGGTATCCGATGCTGATTACAGCCTCTGTGTCTTTAGCAAATAATTGTGGACACATTTCTAACACATGCATGATGAGTATTCACACAAGATCATCAGTGGTGCATGGATAATTGATGGAATACCATTCGGCCACATACCCAATGTACGGTACTTATGGTGAGTGTAGATCATATTGTGGACATGCCAGTCTCATGCATGACATGGCATGCTAAAACACAACTGCATATTTAAACACTACACATACCCAATATGTGTCATATGACCTAGCCACTCAGTGGCATCACAAGACATATATGTGTCAGTTGTGCAAATGGTGAATGGTATGCATACTATTTAGAGGTGCATATGTGTGCACACATGCATCATTATGGTGTGTAGCAATGGCAGCTATGTGTAGTACTGTGGTTACAATAACTGGATGGGGTATAGTACCATAGGCCACCATCATGAAGCATCAGGTGGTCATTTAAGGCTACAAATGTTTCACAAACCAGCACTAATCATGCTGTGCCAGAACTGTACTACCTTGGCTAAATTCACCATTTCACAACCAGTTGTTACATGTGTTTGTAAGCAGGCCAATAAGGAGCATTCCCTGACATGAATGTGTAGTGTGTTGCAGAGTGTTTAAATGCCCCAAGAAAGGCCTCTACCCCTCAGGTATATTGTGTGCAATGTGTGGATGAGATTTTGGATACTGAAGTGTGTCTTTACACAGGGTTTTGGAATCCTTTATGCGTAGCATGTTAAAATGCTCTGTGTATGACATAGATGTGTATGTTATGTGCATGTTGAGTATCAACTGTGCCTATCCAATGGTCACTACAGTCTAGCCACAATTTTTTGAGATGGTCTGGGTATTGCATGTGTTTGAGGCAGCTAATCACATTAGTGAGATGTGCGTGCTCTTACACCAAACATGCACAGCATGCATTATGGGTAGGTGTGTTACATGTGTACATGGCCTACACCTTAACTATGACATGACTGTTTATTTACAATAATAAATGTAGAACACGCTCACCAGCATCTGTCCTCTGCCTTGATGTCACCCCAAAGGGACCTACATAGAGATGAGACAGTTTGTCAGTGGCCACAACTGTGACATTGCTACTGTGTGTTTGCACTCGTACAGTACAACAGCAGTTTACATTCACAGGGCTACAGATTATGTTCCAAATGATCAGTATTGCACAACAACAGGCTCCACATCTTTGAACGACACACTCCACATCTCACACATGCATGATCTACCAATACAGATAACAGTAGTCTACAGATATGCCATGTTACCTGCTTGCTCCGTGTGTGTTTGCTGGGTGGCTCCAACCTCCATTATGGTGTATGTCTGCTGCTGTTGTTGTTGGGCAGGTGCCACCAGGCTCATGAGCAGCTCCTCCACTCTGATGAGGGGGGATGGATATTAACACCACCTCCTGTTGCAAGCTGTTGTCTACACACATCAGCAGCACTCTGACAGACATGTCTGAGAAGATCACTGCAGTGATGGTGTACCTGCTCATATGCCCGGTTATGCAGTCCTACCTCATTGACCCTGTAGACAACATCTTGCCACATTGCAGTATGCTCCTGCTAGTCCTGGCTGGTTCATGAGGACATGAGACGGTAGTGCTAAATCATACTGTTAGTAACAATATCATCTTTAGCACTACTGTATCTCGGGTTCCTGGGGTGGGCCATGATCCCTGGAAGACATAAATACAAAAATATGTCTGAGCAAGTCATATGGCACATTTAACATTATACAGTACAGATATCACTGAACTGTCATATATAGCAACCTATAAGCTAACCGAGAGTGAAACACTGTAACTGCCACTTATCACTGCTCACCCCACAACTGCTTGAAAGTGCCTTGCTCACTCTCTATTTAATGAACCATGTTCTGCACAGCAACAAAATAAAATCACTATATAAGACTATACAAGAGTACCTGGCACACTGTATGCAACACGATGCACCACCTAGCCACAGCAGATATACACCAAGCTGATGTGTAAAGAAATATATCATCCATCACAATCAGTGTAAGGTCCAGTAAATGTATTACTATTATACCACACAATTTGTTAATGCCAAACCTGTCGCCAAAATATGTGCACAATTGGGAATATAGGTCACATACTGCTGTAGTACACTATGAATGTTGCTAGATATGCAGCCATATGTATTACTACACATATGTCAAAGGACATGTTACAGACATACCCACACACACATCAGACATAATTACAGGACACAAAGGTATGACAACCCAGATAAGCTTTCAGTGTGTACTATACAGTACTGTGTCAGTACTTACACAACCGTAATCTTGAGAAATGTAATCTGTGATGAATACAGAGACCACACAAAACAGTGGATGCAAGCAATGTGGACATGCACCATACTTTGCTGTACAGGCCCAGAGCTTCAATTAGTACTACAGTACATACAGGATTTGCATTCAACATAGGTACCAATCAATAATCATAGATGTAGTGCTTTAGCCTCCAGTGACACACCCTAGTTAAAACCAAGGGACTTAATCACACTGTATGCAATAGCACTTGTTCTGCCTAGCAACAGAATACACAGCTTTTGCTAGGATCAAAGCAAGGACCCATAATACCATAACATAAACAGTTTCCCACTAAGCTAACCCACAGATACATATCTTTGACGTATTCACAAATATATTGACCATCACAGTCAGTCAACAGTACAGAGAATCTATTGCAACAAGTAGATGTAGGTGTGTATGAGTATATATAAATAAATATATATATATATATATATATATATATATATATATATATATGTGTGTGTGTGTGTGTGTGTGTGTGTGTGTGTGAATATACATATACACATCCATTTGTCTACATATACATATATATGTAGGCATATATACATTTCACCTTTCATAGTGAGAATATCAATTATACAAAGGATGTAAGGTGTACAGTAATGTAATAAAATCGCACAGTCCTGGGATTAATGCATTGAAGGTGTTCACAGCCCAGGTAGCTTTAGCAGGCCTTACTGGCTTCAACATTGCAAACTGAATAAACCACCCACAGTGTTTAACCACCAAATGTCATATACCAGCACTGTATGCTGGCTTGTTTGTCACACATACTAACCTTCACCAACATATATATCTCCCCCCTTCCCAAACAGTTGCAATATGTCCCCTGCTCTATGCACATATACGGATGTGAATATATATGACACATATATATTTGTCCGTATGTGTGTGGCATACACACACATGGTCCACACTGTTGTAAGTCTCTGGACCTCACAGCTGAACTGTTGGGCCTTGCTGCAACACAAACAGGTGTCACATATGAACACAGACTAACACTGGGGGGTATATATGGCAACAGATGCTAGATAAGCATACTAGACTGCTACAGCAGTTGCCAGTGTTAAGCTGCACTTTAATATGACTATCATGCATGTGTTGTTCTGTCACACCCATGTTTATATAATGTTAGCGCTAATCCCCCTAACAGCCATTGGCCACACTACTGTACAGAAAACAGATAACATGAATCAGATCTTTGACATTTAATGCTGAGCTACACATTAAACAGGTATGTCCCACTGCCCACAGGTACACACAGTATTGTCCATAGCAGAACATCTGTGCATAAAGAAGTACTGCTGCCACATATGAATGTTTCACATTATGTAGATTATTCTTCAATAACATCTACTACATGCCAGTAAATACATATGCGTCACATACCTTTCTTTTGTATAATTTGGTAATATTTTTTTTTCCTTTTCTCTGTCTCTCTTTCTCTCTCTGTCTGTCTCTCTCTCTCTCTCTCTCTCTCTCTCTCTGTCAGTCTCTGCAATAGATTGAGTTTGTTGGCAGAGATTGCAGCCTGCTTTTGTAGGAATTTGCACATGAGCATGTGATGGCCTCTGCACCAATTAGTGGCCACCATTTGCTAATTGCATGCAGTCTGCTGTGTAGTAATTGCAGTAATCACTGCCATAGTAACCCAGTACTATAAATTGCTGACTCATGTAGGTGTGGCCCTTTCAGCTTTCCAAGATGGAGATCATCCTTGTTTGGTGTGGACATCATTGTTTAAGACAGAAGGTTGGTATAGTTTTTATATCAGAAGCCAGGGGTGTAGCCAGAGATTTACATTTTGTACTCAGACCTAATGTTGCTGCTTCTAGTACCCACCTGTCAGTGTAGAAATGTACTCACCCCTCAAAATGCTACCCCAAGATACATGGAAATATGTACTTTCTTTTCAACTGTTACAAAGCTAGTTATAGAGATGTATTCCTTTGGCACAAGAATTGTTTGTGAACTGCTATACTGTGAATATTCATTTACTCAGTCCTAAACAGTGTGTGCTTTTTTAGTGTTGACATTAGTACAAGCTGCTCAGAAAAACTGGACACATTTCAGTACTGTAAGTATGCTTACCTACATCCTTGGTAGACCCTGCACACACAGGTATATTCTACATTTGGGTAGGGTTGCAGAAGTACAGAGAGCGTAAGTAGTATTGTGTGGATTTTATCTTGCTGGACTTACAGGGTTGCTGTGTACTTGTCAGTTTATCAAGGCAAGTAGTCTGTCTGCATAACTCCCAACTGTGGACCTATCCACATGATAGCCAGAGAATAGCCTGTTACTTGTTGTCTGTGCACCACACAGGTCTTTTCAGCAATAGAGCAATGGCATTCTTACAGTTTGTTGCTACCAGTACATGGCTACATCCATTTGTATTTCAGTGTTGTATTCCTACATAAGGGTATGCTTCCAAAACTCCTTCCAAATCTATTTCCACAGTGTGTAACAGCAGAAAGGCTAATATGCCTCTGTGTTTCTGCCTTTGCCAGACCTCTCAACCAATCAGGGGCATATTTGAACAGACTCAGGGAAAAGTCAAGAAAAAGTCAGGGATAATCTGGGACACCTTTAAAATATTAGTGCCATTAAGTTGAAACATTGAGAGAATCAGAGCATATGAATTAATACACTTTTTCTGAAGTAAAAGAAGTGTCTAATTCTTAATTATTGTCATTATTCATTAAGTGTAATTCACCACCTTTCTGGCCAAAGTCAGTAGTTTTAGGAGGGATTCAGAAGGACAGAGCTAAAATTTGTGTCAAAATCAGGGACATCCCTGAAAATTAGGGACAGTTGGGAGGTATGGCCTCTGCCCTAAACAGATATGCCAGTGTTTGTCCTGCTGTGATACTGTGTGGGGTTGTAAAGTGATGGTGTAACATTATTTCCTGCTAGAATGGCTGCTTCTCTTATCACAGTCATGTAATGTAATCCCACAACAACTGTTGGTCAACATCCACAGAACAAGTTATGTGGTATGGTATTCCTAATTGTCCTTTACATTCACTCATTCTGATCCATGATATAATTATTTAAGCACCAACTTGATGTAGATCTACCATGGCTTAGTGGTACTTCATGTTGTGTAGGGTGTGCAAGGTCTGGTGTTCTAGACTTGCAGAGGTGTTTTATTTTGCTCCTGAGCAGAACAAGGGCCCTCACATACAGAGTGACTAAGGCACTTTTAAGCAGTTTTAGTGGGTTTGCATGGGTTTGTGCATCGCTGCGCATTGCTTAGCCAAGTGCAAACCGGCGCAAATCCGCTAACTACTGCTTAATAGTGCTTACTCCCGCTCACCCCCACGCTAATTTCTTTGAAAGAAAAGAAAAATGGGGAGATAGGAAAGTGGTGAAAAAGGGGCACAAAGAGGGAAAGACAGTATGGAAGATAGCTTGGGATGTGCAGGACGGGTGTAGGGAAGGTCCATAGCTGCCCATTTATTCAACAGCAACAGCTGTGCATATATAATAAATTTGGAGGTAGATATGAGCCCTTCAACCCCTGAGAGAGGGGTGAGGACAACAAAGTATGTTGTAATGCCAATTAAATAACATTTCATGTGTCCAGTGGACATGTGTGCAAAATGGGCAGCTATGTATGGGGCGTAATTTTTTTTTTTTGGGAGCAGATTGCCCTTTTTTTTTTTTTCAGGTGAGAGTGGAATGTGGGGTAGGGGAAGTAGGCATATTTGGGGAGGTAGGTTGGAGAGGTAAAGAGACAAGACAAACAAGATGCATTCAGGGGCGGTATATGACACGTGGTGGGTGAACACCTTTAATGGGGAGGGATGTTTGGAAATCGCAAGCCCATGAGCCCCCAGATGGAAACAGTGGGACTGAGGTCCCCACCCATGGGCAGCCACCACTGCACCTTCACAGCCCAGAGTGTAGCTGTGCTAGGGGCTGTGTAGTTGGGGCAGGCTGACCCAGGAGTTGCGCCACTCGGGCCTCAAGCTGGCATAGAGGTTCTGCAACAGAATGTTCAATCTCTCTACGCACCACAGCCTGGACCATTCGAAGGGTGATAGGTGCTCCTCCACCCACGCTTGCACGGGGGGCTGAGCCCCATCCCCTGCAGTGCTTCTACCCGAAGGTGGCACAGGGCCAATGGAAGAGTAGGTCCCAGGCTGGGCACCAGATCTGCTGTTGCCAGTTGCCATGGCCAGTTGAGGTGGGACAGGTGGGTCCACTGGGACTGGCCTTCCCATACGAACTATGTTTTGGAGAGATTAATAAAAATATGGGTTAGTAACAGTCAACAACATTCCTAATTAATTATAACAGCATGCAGAAGCATTCCTATTAAAGCAACACACCAGATTTTCAACAGTTGAAAAGCAAGCATAACACAAGCATATAGAGGACATTAGTGGACATTACAGCAGCATGCAGGTTGAATTGATGGCAACAGGCCACCAATATTGTGGTATTTTAACAGGGCACAGGCATAGAAATAAATGCAAATATTTATAAACCAATAGGACATATGTCCCAACAAATGTTTTGAGATTAGACATACCGATTGTCCTGTGGAATTGCATTTTTTATGCACATACAGTAGGGTGGGAAAAGATAGCTCAGTTAACAACTTATATATCCTTCTAGTTTTCACTACATTCCTATTAACTGCAGTTATATGTCCCTTACATGTATTATTACACTACACAATGTCCTTATATTGTGCAATTGGATTTTGCTAGATCATTTTATACATGAGCTGTATCTTACATACAAACTGTCCAAGATGCAGATGTTACTGCAACATATTTTGAAAGTTGCTCACACACACACTACTGCTAAGATGGTACACTGATAGATCTACTTTCATATAATTATCTAGATATGTTCAGGTGAAAGTATCAGTTATATGTTAACAGCTCCCTACATTTCTGGCAGCACACTGACATTTCTGGGGAACACAATACCAAGCTACTCATGTGCCAGATTAACCTATACATGCTGGCCATGAACCAACAGTTGAGGGCTGTACATATGCATACAAGATACTGGCACTCCCTTCATCCACGTTATATGGGCCTGTCCAAGTGTGGGTTGACACTGCTTACTACAACACTACTATTTGTAGAATGCAACAGTACAACAACATATAAAAAAAATGACACAGACGCACTCCATGAAGCATACATTTATTAAAGGTTTATTACACCTTTATTTATTCGGTTAAAAGACTTTTTGAAGGCTCTCATTTATTTTATATAACAGTACATGCAGAATAATTACTAACCTGCCTCATGAAGCAGCCTTTGCAGCCTATCTTTGTGGGCTTACTGGTTCATAGCTCGGACACCTGCAGCTGTGAAGTAAATGCAGTGATATTGAGACATACCTATCCATAGTATAGACAAGCATAGCAATTCTTAACTACTTAATACAATGGCTACTTACTCAGTACTGGGGCATTAGGCATCGTACGGGATTCCTGGATCCACTGGTCGAGTTGATCCTCCCTACGTCACTTCAGGTCAGAATAATGGTGCCTGACCTGCTCACCAGTCCAAGGAACACCAGTGGCACTGGTGAGATCATGGGCAAGACTGTTCCAGGCCTCTGTTTTATATTGGGTACCCTGGTACTGGCTCCACAGGAGTCTTTCCTCATGACTGTGGACAAGGAGCCAAACCATTACTTTGGACTCCTGGATGCCCCAGCGTTGCACTCTAAATCAAGTGCCTTCTCCAACAACAGCCATGGTGACTGCAGAAGGAAGCTACAACCAGTTATAGCAAGTATTCCCACATGTGGAGCTTAAATATGCCTAATATCCCGCACTTATTTGTGATTGGCCAGTTTTGGAAAAACTCAGCTGTAGGCACGCCTGCTTAGCTGATGCTGGCAATGTTTCAAATTCCTTTGATAGATATGTGTCTGTTGAAAGTGCATGTTTGTGAAATGCTGTCATGGCTTAGTAGTTAAGTACTCTGACTATAGTGCACAGTATCCTTAGTTTGAGCCTTGTCACTGCTTTTTATTTTCCTGCTGGGCAGACCTGACTGGTTAAGGTAAAGTGAAGGAGGTGTGAGCATGTTTAACTGACTTTGCTCGACTTTGCCCAACATTGCTCAATGTTGCTCGACGTTGCTCGAGGTTGCTCGATGTTGGGCTGGTTAGAGCAGTGCGCAGCTACGCGCAAATACGTTGTGGTTGCGCTGGTTAGCGCGGTGCGCAGCTATGTGAAATTGTATTTAAATATGCTCAATAATGGTAAAATGTGCTTAGCAGTGCTTTATATTGCTTAAAATAGAGTACTCATGCCTCAGAATGCATAACCATTTCACCTTCATATATATATAATTCGTTCACTACTACATTTAACATTTCAATGCTTTTTACAAAACTTATACATAAAAAATGTCAGGAAATATTTTTGTATACAGATTTCCCACAGAAAATGGAACGTGCAGTAGTGGGACTCAAACCGGGAATGCCTCCTCTTTGTGTGAAGGCTCTAACCACTATGGTATTGCTATTTTGTTTAATTTGCATATATATTTCATATTATCCTCTTCTGGTGTCTAAGCTGCTAACTGTAGCTAAGCAATGGGCAAACCCACGCAAACACACACAAATACGGGCAGCTATATCGGAAGAAAAAAAAATTCTTTTTATTTTTAGTTTTGTCAGTTGTTTAACATATGGGGGAGTATAGTGTTACATTGTGCACATGTGAGCAGACTCACTCATGTAACCCGAAATTGCGGCGTTTCTTCATTGCAGGGGCTTGGATTTTTGGACTGCTCGGCAGTCCGACACACCCCCTACATGCGTCCATGCTCCGTGTAAGCTTTAGAGTTGAGGCAGCGCACCCTCATTAATATGCATGGCGCGCTGCCATCATACTCTTACACTGGCACTTCCGTGTAAGACTAATCTAGTCTTACACGAAAGATTAGTAAATCCAGGGGATGGTGAGAGTCAACAAGATGCAGTGCATACAGTGCAAGAGGAATTTGCTAGTTTTTCTTACACGGAAGATTAGTAAATCCGGGGGATGGTGAGAGTCAACAAGATGCAGTGCAGACAGAGCAAGAGGTATTTGCTAGTTTTTTTCACATCTATGAAGATATTTAATATTTACATATTATTATATATGTATAGCCTACTACAATTATTCATCATTTCTTAATTTCCACCAACCACTATCAAAATGTTTACTACTCTGGATTATGTTATACCCAATGTAAAAGTGATGCTTCATGCCTACTGTGAATCATGCTATTGTTAATGTAAAACTGCAAATGAATGAAAGAAGGCAGGAATTGAATAATTTATGTAAATATTACTTAGGTTATATGATATATAGCAATATGTGTGAAGTAAAATGTTTGTTATATTAATTATAGTGTGATTACTTTTATACGAATGTAAATGTGCCTCTGTCACAAGTGACAACTCAGTAAAGGGGTTTGAATAAAAATGCAACTGAATAAAAGTAGTATCTTCTGCTTCTGGCTTTTCCTGGTAAGGGGTCACCACAGCAGATCACCCATCTGCTCATGATTGGCAGTGGAGTTTTATGGTGTTGAGTTGCCAGCCCGGCACCCAACCTTCCACAGAAGGCACACACTCACTCCTAGGGCCAATTTAGAATCTCCAATCCACCTACAGCATGTCTTTGGGATGCGGGAGGAAACCGGAGCACCCGGAGGAAACCCATGCAACCACAGGGAGGACATGCAGACTCCGCACAGAAGGTGCCACAGCCAAGGATCGAAGTGGAGAACCTCTTGCTGTGAGGTGACAATGCTAACCACTGCACCACTGTGGTATGCTAATTCCTTTTCTCTTTATTTTTCTTTTCCATATTGTACTAGAGTTTTTCTCCATAGAACCCCACTCAAAAGGCATATCATGGCCAATACATCTTTCCTGGTAAACAAAAGAAAATAAATGCATTTATTGTTTACTGCTCATTAAGAGGATGGGTGGACTGGTGCAAGACCCTTTTCTGCCACTACCTGGGCCATCAGGCAAATACAAAAAAGCTACAGACATTACAAACAAGGAAGCACAAACAATTACAATGTGAAAAAGAAATGCTTAGTGGTACATTAACATTAACAAAGAAAAATGTCAGTGTACAAAATAGGATATATAAGCACAATCATAAAAGCAGTCCATATAAAACATTCATATTTAAAATATATGCAGAGTAGATCAATTCAACAAGTGCACCTGTACAAGTTAGATATCAAACAAAAGAGTCATAAATGTTAGGTTAGAGTCCTTAATGAAGCCAGGAATTTTCCAGTATCTCAAAAAACAAACATGGATTTGTTCTTGAGGTGAAATCCTTGGCATCAGTGTCACCAAGTAATATGGTCATGATTGGAGAACCAGTCATAATCCTGTATGTTATTAATTAGCCAATTCCAGATTTATAATGATTCATATTGGAGTATAAGTTTTACTTATGCTGACAATATCACCTGCATAGATGGTTATAAATAAATAAAGTCTTGTCATCCTACATTTGTTATGCAACTAAAACCTTGTTATCATAGTGCTAAAAACCAAAGGAGAATGTCTCAGGTGGAACAGACTCCGTTACAGTGCTGTTTTGCTGCCAGGTTTTGAGCAACACCTGGGTATGATAGTTCAAATATGTAAAAATTACTGTTATGCCTACTGCACACTACAGGGGGAGGGGTTGTCTAACGGATCAGTACTCTCTAGTACTTAAAATTGTTGTACGCATCTTGTTTCCAGCCACACTGCAGTTGTTTAGTGCAATTTGTCAAGCAGATTACAATTAATAAAGTAAGATTAACTTGGACAATGAATTTTGAATTCTTAGGACGCATGCATACATTTATACTACTGAGGGTTTTTCCTCAGTTCCTTAGCGTCACACAGCCTTCAAGTCTTTGGGTTTGAGACACCTGAGATAGGTAACTGAAAATCATGCTGTACATTTTAAAGACACTTCTTAGCAGGCATGTGGCCTGCAGAAAATTAATAACAGACACTGCAAACCCAAGAATTCTGCTCTACTCAGATGTTTAGTTGCAGTTGATGGGACTGTTAATAAACCAGAAAATCTCTGTATATTAAAAATGGAAATACTAAACCTGCAGCACGAAAAATATATCTAGGCATGATTCATCTGCCCCTTACACTAGAATGCCTAACAAGGGAACTCCCATCTGCTTGTCTCTCATTGTCTGTCAGTAATTCTCAGCAGCCAGTAAACTTTGCAAATTAACTGTAGATTCTTCAGGAAAGGGAGCGGTAGGAACATGTTTGGCACCATTCCAGTCACTGAGACTGTCTTTTCTTCAGGTATTATGGAGAGCTTTCATACCCTAAAGTGTTTGAGAGTTTTGGAAATCATTTTGTCTGTGTTTTATTTGGGGTGGGGGCAGGGGAGATTGCAGGAAACCACCTTATCTATGAGAAAAGAAACTCCTGTAAGTTTTAAAAATTGAAAAACCCAGTCCTGCAACACAAAAAATAACCCACAGGCAACACTTGGCTGCTGCAGTTTTTTTAACCTCAGCTAATATATAAACATGCATGCACTTGCACTCACATGCGCGCGTGCGCGCACACACACACACACACACACACACACACACACACACACACACACACACACCAGTCACCTGCTTCTTCTGTTAAAATTAGGCAACAATTCACATTAGTCATATCTCTCACTCTGAATTCTATATTCCTTAAATAGCACCGGTACAATAATGGTGCATATATTGGAGCTGCAAGCTGAGAAGAAGCGATAAGGATTTTTCTTCTCCAAAGACAATAGCTGATTTGGAAGCAGGGCAGGGAGTGGGGGTTGTATGGCTTCTGCTTCAGTTCTAGTTCCTAAGCTCATCTTTTAGTTGGCTGATGTTCAAAGGCTGTTCTGCCCTGATAAATCATTGTCCTTTTTCCACAATTATACATTGCCCTCTATGTGAAGTCATAGGGTAGTTGTTGCATTCATCAAGTTACAGACTAATAACAGGCAAGGGAGAACATTTTCTGATACAATGGACTGAAATTCCTACATGCCTGTTCCTTGATATTTAAAACCCTTAACTGATTATGATCATGATATGTTAGCATTCAACGGTTAAGTGTATAATGATGCACTCTTGACCAAAATGCATATTCCTTAAGAGAGGGCCACTTCAGAGAAATGTTCTTTCATCTCAGGTGCATTAATTTCAAACATTGTTATAACAAGTGAGGAAGAACAGTCCCCTGAATGGGAGTATGAAACTTTGCTTGCTAAAAAGGATATATATTTTTTTACTATTGATAGAATGCCATTATGAATATCTGCTTTTTGTCAAAACAGTCTACAAAAATGTGTAACTTAACTGTCATGAAATTATACTGCAATGTCCATATAAGCTAATATATCAGCTGACACATTTTTTATTTAAACTTAAACACATATTTATTCAACTTCTTAATAAATGAAAACATCTTAAGACAAAACAAAAATAAGCATAATTAAAGCCTGCATTTCACTTTGTGAACTGCATTTTATTAAACTGCTGCTTCATTTTTATTGTTTTTTGCTGTGACTGCTTCATTCTGTACTTTGTATTACTGCTGCTTCTGCCGTAAATAGCATAGGCTAGATTCAGACTTAATGAATATAGACTGTTTGGTATCTCCTCAGCACTAAAACCAGCCATCTTACATTAACAGGGTCTCCCTGCACCCCTGTGGCAGAAGTGTGTACCTCAGGACGCATCTAAGTTGGAGATTGCTGGAATAAGCTCTGTGTGGGGCTTTCCTATTGGTAGTTTGTGTTAAATTTGTTTAAATTCACTTGTATTTAAGCCTCACATTTGCACATAACTGCACACCACGCAACAAGGGTTAGCAGTGCCCTGTATATACATAAATGCCTAGATACAACTTTTTTCCTACATAACAGTCAGTGGAACCCTCCCATGCTTCCCGGCTGCATTGTGGGCAACTCAGCTGAGCACAGAGCAGCATTGCCACACTTTAATCCCTAATCCTCAATAGAATAAGTCCCCCTGATAATGCTAGAGCAAAACCTGATCTAACGTGCCCACCCCCTAACCTGCTACAATGAACAGTCAGTTTCCCAACATTTCTCCAACCAACCTGACTGACATGGGCATCCTGAGGCAGTGTAGTAATTGTATACTAACAGCCATTTGCTTCTTCAGCAAACAAATACAATATGTGAGAGATGTAACTATATTATGAAACAGGAATCAATCCTCTCACATAGGTTCATAGGTTCATAGGTTGGTACTGGGCTATCTGCCCGAAGGCATATATTAGCCCAGCCATAACATTAAACAAGACATCAAACAGGTTGTCAGCACATACATATCTCCTCTCACACAAGATGAAGTCTTGACGCATAAACTCACATACGTAGAGGTAATCACTAAGAGCCTACCAAAAGACCAGAGACCTCCCAAGAGCAAACAACTCACACATACTACGACCAAAATGTACTACACATAACAACACAGATACCAGTGTCTCAGCAAATAAGCCCCTAAGGCAGAACACCTCAAAAACAAATGTCCTGGTCATAGGAAATTCCATAGTGAGACACACAGATGTACCCTTCACCAATATAGACAAGGAAAAGTTCACAGTCAACTACCTGTCAGGTGCCAGGATCCATCAAATCACTCATGCATTCAAGTCACTCAACAACAATTACCATTGTGACTTTCATAGTATATGTCAAGGTGAATGACTTGAAATGTACTTCCCTGGACTACATGAAGACAGACATGACTGAACTCTCAGATTATGCATCCCAGGCAGGTATGTCCCTTGCCCTAAGCAGCATTATACCCTCACCCAGCATGATGCCACAGTATAAACAAAAAATGATTGGCTTCATCAATAGGCTTAGTGCCTGGTGTCAATACAGGCAGACCCAGTATCTGTCAGCCTGGGAAGACATGGTCGGCAGACCACGCTGCTTTGCCAGGGATGGTCTTTACCTGTCTCCTCTAGGCTTTCGAATACTGGCAAAGACAATTGCCTCTTCCATAGTTGCCTTTTTTAGGCAGTACCAAAACAACAAAACTTTTGATGTAAGAAGATCCACTACAGACAAACTCAAGGTATGTTGCGTAATGCTAGGAGTCTAAACAGGTAACTGCACTCCCTGGAAACTCTCCTCACCTTGGAAGATGCTGACATCTGTGCAGTCACTGACACTTGGTACAAGACCACAGAGATCACCCCGGCTGTGCAAGACTACAATGCTTTCCACACATTCAGACTTCAACATGAACATGAAAGAACCAAAGGTGGAGGTGTATCCATCTTCATTAAATCCACATACACCTCAGGACTAGTTAAACAGTATGACTCTCTTAAGCCTCTCCAGGTCCAAATAACTATAGGTAAAACACCCTACCACATTATTGCTATCTACAGGTCCTCCACCATGAACTAGGAGAAGCAAACTACTTACCTGGACTTGCTTAAGTCACTCATTATACAGCCAAACACTTTTGTAATGGGAAATTTCAACAATCTTTCTATCTTGTGGGTGATGTACATGAGCACAAGCATGATTGCCCTGAGATTTCTGGACATTGTTAATACACATTCTCTGGAACAGTTAGTCTGCACACTCACAAGGGGCTGAAGTGTTCTGGACTTAGTACTCACCAATATGGGGGGGGTTACTGCACTACCCCCGTGTTCTGCCCTCTCTAGTAAGGTCAGACCATAGTCTCATTTGAAGTAACGATCAGACCTGACACCTCCACATGAGCAATAAAACTGAGTAACTTTTCCAAAACAAATTGTGATGATTTGAGATAGTATCATCTGTGCCAGGGAGAGTAGGGCAGTGCATGTGTAACATATGCCTGTGTAGCTAGCTGGAGTTCTGTAAAGAATTTTATGCCATTTGACTATCACACTGACTAGTATAGATGCTTGTGTTAAAAATGTATTTGTAAAGTTACTTGTGTTAAAAATGCATCAACAGTGGGTCCTGCTAGACAAAAAATAGATATACATGTATGTCAGACAGTATTATTATAACTGATTAAATGTATATTTTTTAACAGAGAATTCTAGAAAGGGAGAGATTAATCTCAGTTCAGCTAATTTTGAAAATTAGGTTGAAAATTAAATGGGCTGGTTTAGGCCATAAAGATTTTATTTTACAGGTCTGATTGCAGCCACAGACAAAAATGACTGGGAGAACCATGACTAGGAATCTTACTGTATTGTCCTTGGGAGTGAACTAATTGCTACCCTGGAAGGGTGGACATTTTTGAAATTATTTTATAGCTTTCAGATGCTGCAACACACCTTAGCAAAGCTCTGGGTGTGCATTGTACCAGAGTCAGGTGACCAGATGTGATGTCATTCTATAACTAGCACTAACATTTTTTTTTAGATTCTAGTGAGAGATATTCTGGAACTGTCGTAGCAACACTTTGTTTTTCAGAACCTGACAGAAAAGATCTCTCACAGATATCTCACACAACCTCATACCTCATCTTGCCTTGCTGCAGTAAGCAACGCAACACTCATCATTTTGCCTTGCTGTAGTAAGTAACTTAACTAGGGAACAGTAATTCTTTAGTCATTCAGGAAAATGCAGTGAGATTTGTTAACTACTTGTTTTTCTGCATCTGTGTGAATTTATCCAACTGTGTTATTTTTTTACATCTCCTGTGAATGAAACTCTGTTTATTGTAACTAGATATTCAGTATTCTCATGCTTTCTATTTTATTATGTATTATTAAATATTTCTATACCTTTCATTGTGGCTGGTCTTTTAGAGAATACGTTTAACATCTTATAAGTACTTATGCTTACTTTAGTGACACAGTGGCCAGCCGCTCCTGAAATCCCTGCCGCATTGGTCAAACTCTATCATTTGTATTAGTATCAATTTTACTCAGTATAATTGGGTACCCCTGTAAGAGCCTTACAGTAGCTGACTGGTGGCAGCATAATTATCTTATAGCCTGGACAGAGGGGTTACAGCTGGTAAATCTGTGATAGCCTTTTCCAGGTGCATATGTGTGTGTGTGTGTGTGTGTGTGTGTGTGTGTGTGTGTGTGTGTGTGTGTGTGTGTGTGTGTGTGTGTGTGTGTGTGTGTGTGTCAACCAAATATCCAAGTGTTTGTGCCAGCTACTTGGAACAGAGACACAGAACTCCAAAGTGGTCAGTGTGAGGTCTTGTTTAAGGCATAGAGAGAGAGAGAAAGATAGAGGGAGAGAGAGAGAGTCCAGCCCCAGGTCTGGAGTGTGCTGCCTGTTTGCTCTTAAGGGAGATTGTGCTTGGTGCAGAGAGCTGCATCTGAAAATACTGTGTGTATCCATTTTTATTCCTAGTGACCATCCCTCACCAGTCTTAGTGGTGAGGATTGAGGCTCTTTGATTACTGGTCCAGAGAAGGGACCATCACATATTGGTGGCAGCTGGGTGGGATATTCATTGAACTTCAGTAGCCTGTGGACAGTTGCCAATGAAGGTGTGTGTACTCTCAGCAACCACAAAGTAAACATACATTTCATTTCACAACAGTTTTATTTATTTTTGTTAGTTTAATTTAGTCAGGTAAAGCAGGCAAAGATGTTAGCAGAGGATTATGGCAAGCTGACAAAGAACCAGTTAGCCAAGGCTTTTAAAGCCAAAGGACTGGTGCATCCCAACTGACTAAACAGGAAATTATTTCAGCCATATTTGGAGCTGCAGCATGGACTGGCAACCAGTCTGGTGATGGGGATGTGCAGCCTTCAGAAACAAGACAGTTCACCTTTTGTTCAGAGGACTTAAAAAAATCTGGAGTTAAAGAGGCTTGAACTGAAGGACGTACGTTTGGACTTAGAATCAACGGGAGACTGCAGCAGGCAAAATAGATGGAATTAGAATCAGCAGAGAGACTGCAGTGTTTGAAGGTCATAGAGAATAAGAGACTGCAGCATTTAGAGGCTGAAGAAGATGAGAGACTGCAGCATTTAGAGGCTGAAGAAAATGAGAGACTGTGGCAGGAAAAACAGATGGAATTAGAATCAGCAGAGACTGTGGCATTTGAAAGTCAAAGAGAATGAGAGACTGCAGTATTTGGAGCCCAAAGAAAAGGAGAAACAGCATCAACATGAGAAGGAAATGCTGACTCTTCACCAGGGTCATGGAGGTAATGGGGAATGGAATAACTATACCCCAGAAACAATAAAGGTTAGTAAATTTCTTCCACAGTTTACAGAGGGTGATAATTTTGATAGTGTTATTCATATATTTGAAAGAGTATGTAAACAGTATAATGTTGACAAAGGGCTCAGGTTACGGCTCCTGACCCCCTTACTCCATGATAAAGCTGTAACTGCTGCTTCTAAACTGGCTGATACTGATTGTTTAAACTATGATAAAGTTAAACAATGTTTATTGGATTGTTGTAAATTAACACCTGAAGCTTGCAGAAAAAAAGTTTTGTAAGCATAGATACAGGCAGATAAAAGTATATGTGATTATATTGCTTTGTTAAGCACTTATTTTCATAGGTGTGTAGGTGGGTATAAGGTCAACACTTTTGAAAGGCTGGCAGACCTTTTGGTGAGGGAACAAGCCCTTAGTAAGTTGCCTGAGGACATGAGAATCTGGTTGGCAGACTGGGAGTGTAACTCTGCAGATCAGCTGGGTTAAAAAGGGGCTCTCTACTTAGCAAGCAGGGCACCACTGCACAAGAAGGCGCTACCCAGTGCTGCATATGGATATACGGGAACCCATGGTGGGCAGCCTAAACCACCCCAACAGAGTCCACCAGTAAGAGGGGAAGCCACTAGTTCAGGTACATGGCCAGGATCAAGGGTTAGATGTTTTAAATGTAAACAGAAGGGCCATGTAGCATACAAATATCTACTGAAGCAAGGTGGAAAACAAAAGGCGAGGGAGCCAGCAAGTGGGAATAACAGCATGACAGTGGTTAGTTGTCTGGAGACAACATGGGTACCAAACTATCACTGGAGTTTGTATCCTAATTTAGTGGACAGAAGATAGGCCACTGCTAAGAGAGACACAGCCTCTGACATAACTATTGTAAAGCCTGCAGTGGTTAAAGAGGAGAAGTACTTGGTTGGGCAGACCACTCCAGTCAGAGCTTTAGGAGGCACCCCATTCCAAATAACTTTGGCCAGGATTCATCTTGTCTGGGAGGGTGGAAAAGGAAGCAAGCATGTAGGTATGTTCGAGGATATCCCTGTAGCTGTCTTTATAGGAAATGATAATGATTTTGATGATGTAGTACCTTGTGTGCATGCAGTTACACGCAGTCAAGGTTTGGAGACAGGCATGTCATTCTGATAGCCTGGGGGAGACACAGACAGACCCCGCACCTGAAGCTGGGGATGGTAGTTTGGCTATTTCAGGGAGGGAGCTACCCTGTAGCAGTGAGCCTGAAAGTGAGCCACAGCTGCTGGTAGGTACTGATATTCCCATGAACAGAGTGACTACAAGGACAGAGGTGAGTGATAGTACCCAGGTTGACAGTGAGGTGCCACTGTCAGAAGATGCCAGGCTTCCTGTGGAAAGGGAGCTGGGAAAGGTCACAAATGTAGAGTCGAGACAGGCTCAGCTTTCAGACCCTACCTTACAAGGCTTGAGAGAAGTAGCTAAGGAAGCATCTGAGTCTCAAAGAAAAGGGGAGTCTCTTTACTTGAACATTGAGGATAAAAAAGAAATTATGCATTGTTACTATTATGCAAGAAGCCCAGAATTTCCAGACAGAAGGTATACAAAAAGATTAAGAGATAAACTAGAGGAAAGAGAAACACTTCCACAAGAAAAACTGTCAAAAGCTTCAAATAAAAATTTGTGATAATTAATACAACAGATTTACGAAAAACATTATATAGACCAAAAAACATTGGCCTGTTTGAAAAAAGAAGCAACTGAAGAGGCACAAAAATATAAAGAACAAAATCTAGAAACTTTAGAAAGGTATAAAAAATAAATATGGACGTGGGAATGAAAGAGAGATCTGATCTGGTGCCATATTTATGCAAAGGAGAAAGCCAAACTAAGAAGCATAAAAAAGGCAGCCCCAAATATATTCAAAGAGAAATACAGGCAAAAGCATCCAGATATGGAAAATTTCACAACAGAAAAATAAGATCACAAAGAGAGAATGTAGAACAGAAGATTAGTAAAGCAGAAGTTAAAAAAGGAAGTTGAAGTTATGGAACACTTGTGAAGTGAAGGATTTAGTGTAGAAAGCTTAACACTTGTTACATCATAGTGTGATTAACAATGAGTCCCTAAAGTAAGGAGAAACAGGAGGATCGGGAGACTTCTGAAGAAGAAATATGGGCATGGGAAAGAAAAATAATTTTAATATGGCGCAATATTTATGCAAATGAAAAAGCAAAACTAATCAATGCAAAAAGAGCAGCACCAAAGATATTTGAAGAGGAATACAGACAAAGGCATCTGGACATGGAACATTTTATAATACAAAAAATAAGGAAATAAAGAGGAAAAGTAGAAAATAGGATTAGTAATGCAGAAGTCAAAGAAATAGAAACTGAGGTTATGGATTACCTGCAAAGTGAAGGATTTAGTATAGAAAATATAACTCAGAAAACATCACAGCAGGATAGAGCAATGGATCCCCAAATTAAGGTGAAACCAGTAGAGCGGGAAACATCTGATCAGTTGCCAGATGAAGTACTTTGGAGCTTTCCATAGGAAACAAATACAAACATTTGGTTGGAGTTTCACTGCAAGAGGAGGAAAAAAAATTGTGGCAACTCGGACGCAGCCAATGTTATGAGGTGATAGGCTGGTGAATTCCCATATGAAAGAGCAATGGATGACACAGGATGAAACTGAAGAAAGTGTGGCACAGGAAGATTCTGAGGAACTACCTATGGAATGCTCACAGGAAATGGAGAGCAAAGAATATGCTGTCAGTTTAGAGGAAAGTGATCTAAGAGAACAGCTGTTTGATTTAATACAGATGGACAGACATATTAAGATCAGTGAAAGAAACAGACTACAGAAGGTCAATAAAACCCAAAATGTTAGAAGTTTGCTAAAAAAATTAACACAGTAATTAGGACTATCCACAGAGATTCATGCCATAGAAATCAATAGGATATATTACTGTGCAGCTAAATTAGTAACAGATAAAATCTTACCACAAAAATGCAAAGTGGTAAGGGAAAAGGGGAGAAATCGAATGCCATCATGGAAGTATTGAAAAGAGAAAATTATAAAGCGATTAAGACAAGAAGTGTCACTGTTAGAATAATGTAGAAGAGGGAACAGATCACCAAAAATACTCACAAAGATAGATGTGATAAAAGCAATGCACAGTATCAGAACAGATCAGGATCTGTTGTGCACTATCGCAAATAATAAACTAAAAATATTAGCACAGGCAGAAAAACTTAGAAGATATGCAGATAATTTACTGATGACCCTAAAAGGTTTTATAGAGAATTGGGAAACAAGGTAAAATGAATCAAAACACCACCAAAAAAGAAGAAATAGATATATTTTGGAGAAATATCTATGAAGACCCCTTGGAACATAACAAAGATGCTAAAGGAATAGAAGTAGTAAAAGAAAGAATAAGAAGTTCAAATGTACAGGATATGCAATGGGATGAAGTGACAGCCGGAGAGATTGAAACAAAGTTAAGAAAAGGTCCTAAATGGAAAACCCCAGGTTCAGATGCAGTACCTAACTTCTAGTTAAAAGTATTAACATCTTTACATGAAGATTTAGCCGTGAGTAAGAACTATATATATGCACACCCTGAACAGACACCAGCCTGGCTAACAGCAGGAAAAACAATACGATACTTGAGTGAACCTGCAACTATCCTAAAAACTATAGACCAACAACTTGCCTTCCAATGACGTATAAACTATACATTGGAATTGATGTCAACAGAGTTTATAGTCATTTAGAAGTAAGCTCAATCATGGCAATAGAACAAAAGGGTAGTAAACGAAAGCCATATGGAATAAAGGATCATTTGATGTTAAATAAAGTCATAATGGAGAACTACAAAAAGGGGAAGAATCTAAGTACGCTATGGATAGACTATAAAAAGCATTTGACAGTATCCCATATTCATGGATAAAAGAGTGCTTAAAAATGTATAAGATACTCCCTACACTGATCAATTACATTACAGTGGCCATGAAATACTGGCAAACCACTCTGCAGTTAAGCCACGATAAAGGACAAATTATTATTCCAGGGATAAAAATTCAAAGGGGACGTTCCAGGGTGACTCTCTTTCACCACTGCTGTTTTGTCTTGTCCTTAATCCATTAAGCTGTCTACTTAACAGATTAGGCCATGGCTATAAACTGGCTCCCAGAAAACAGCAAAGTGTAAAGACTTCCCATCTTTCTATAGATGATTTAAAACTGTATAGCTGATTAGATGAGGAACTGAAAGCACAACTGCAAGTGGTCAAACCTTCTTCAGATGATATAAGAATGTCATTTGGTCCTGATAAATGTGCAAAAACAACCTATAAAGCAGGAAAGCTGTAGTACCAAGAAAACAGGAATGTGATATAAAATAACTTGAGTAAGAGGGAGTGTATAAATATTTGGAAAGTGATGAAGGATCAGCTATAAAAACATGAATAAATGGGAATAAAACTCAGTAAGGAATATTTTAGAAGGCTTAAATTAATATTAAAACAGCATTGACATCTAGGAACAAAGTCCAAGCTATAAACCAATTTGCTCTTCATGTCCTAACTTATAGTTTTGAAGTGACTGACTTGCCCCAAAAGATGTTGGATAGTTTGGACAGGAAAACAAGAAGGATTCTTCATGCTCATCAAATGATTTATAAAAATCAATACATACCAAGACTATATATTCCCTGTTCTGAAGGAAGTATGTTCCTTCTCAAAAAGATTACATGTGTAGAGCTGCGATAGTGGACTGCATACATATTTGATGACCTCACAATACCCAAACGTAGTGAAAGTTTTGAAACTTGAGGAGAACAAGTCTAAGATGACTTCCCTGCTAATTTTAGCAGAAGCATATTGGTGTCAAGCAGCAATGAAAATCAAACCAGAAGTAGATAAAAATCAAGTAGCAACTGAATGTGCCAAAAAACAAAAGACAGAATATAAGGTGAAGGATCAGATGAGAAGGCAAGAAATGTGGAAAAAGCATAAGTATAGTAGCAAGTATAAAAAACTCTTGGAACAACCCCATGTTGATCAGGATCGAATGCAGGAATGGTTAAGGAGTAGTGAATTTAAACCAAAAGATTAATATTGGCAGCTCAAGATAGTGGGCTACATACATATTGGTTTACAAAGTCCATTGAGCATGTGGGAGAAACAGACAAATGTAGGTTTTGTAAAACAGAATTGGAAACAGTTACGCATCTTGTTACTGGCTGTGATATACTAATGGCAGAAGGACTGTATACTGAAAGGCATAATAATGTGAAAAGACTATTGCAATGGGGATCGTGCAAACATTATAATACTGAAGTAGCTGAAAAGCACTGGAAACATGAGCCACAAAGAATCATAAAAAATGATAACGTTTATATTGAATGGGATCATCCATTACCAACAGTTCAAAAAATAGATGCAAGAAAACCAGATATAGTAGTCCATGAAAAGAAGACAAAAGTAACATTGATTATTGAAATCATTACACCCAGTGACTTTAGTGTCAGAGAGATACAAATTCATAAAATATTGGGATCTGCAGGCAGAAATTAGGGCAATGTGAAAGAAAGAAAGAAAGAAAGAAAGAAAGAAAGAAAGAAAGAAAGAAAGAAAGAAAGATACCCCAACAGTTCCAGTAGTAGTAGGAGCAATGGGTCTTATAAAAAGAATTTGCAATCATACTTAGATATGTTACCCTGCGGTGGTGGTGCTGCGGTAGCATTGTCGCCTCTCAGTAAGACGCTGTCTGGTTCGATTCTCAGCTAGAGCATCTTCTGCATGGAGACATGCGTGAATGGGTGTACCTTCGTTGAAGGTTGTGCGTCAGGCCTGGCAAGCTGGTATGTAAAAATCAACTGCCAATCATTAGCGGACCGGAGTTCCACTGTGGCGACCCCTAACCGGGAAAAGCCGAAAGACACAAACAAACAAACAAACTTAGATATGTTACTGATTCATGTAATTGTGTACGAACAGAAGAAGGATTAATTTCTGGGCACATTGCAGAAAAGAGATCAGATAAGGTAGTGTGGGCCCAAGCCTGCGAGTAGGCATTGAAAAAGCTTAAAGGAGCTTTGGGAGCACCCCCTAAATTAGCTAGTCCAGATTACAGCAAAGAATTTGTTGTCCAGGTGGATGCTTCAAATCATGGGGTAGGAGTTGTACTCAGCTATGTTTCCTCAGAGGGAGAAGAGCACCCAGTTGTATTTCTCAGCTGTAGATACCAAGTCAGGGAGGAATATTATGCAGCTGTAGAAAAAGAATGTCTAGCCATAGTATGGACACTGCAGAAACTTCAGTCATATCTGTACGGAAGGAAATTCACTGAGCTTACAGATCACAATCCCTTAACATGGCTGCATCATGCCAGCCAGCAAAATGCCAAGTTATTAAGGTGGAGCCTAGGGTTGCAGGCATATGACATGAGAATGCAGCACCATTGTGGAGTCAGCAATGCCAATGCAAATGGGCTGCCAAGACAGGGTATAGGTTATTCTGTTCCCAGACAGGCCCATTTTTCTCATGCAATGTTTTTTCCAGGGTCACTTGAAAAACTAGCTTGTGTCTTCAAAGGGGAGAGAGATGTGATAATATGAGGTAGTACCATCTGTGCCAGGGAGAGTAGTGCAGTGCATGTGTAACATATGCCAGCATAGCTAGCTGGAGTTTTGTAAAGAATTTTATATAATTTGACTATCAGACTGATTTGTACAGATGCATGTGCTAAAAATGTATTTGTAAAGTTGCTTGTGTTAAAAATGCATTAACAGTGGGTCATGCTGGACAGAAATGAGATACACATGTATGTCAGACAGTATTATTATAACTGATTAAATGTGAAATGTATATGTTTCAACAGAATTCTGGAAGGAAAGAGGTTAATCTCAGTCCAGCTAATTTTGGGGTGGTTTAGGCAATAAAGATTTTATCTTACAGGTCTGATTGCAGTAGGATGCAAAAATGTCTGAGAAAACCAGGGCTAGGAATCTTACTGTATTGTCCTTAGGAGTGAACTAATTGCTACCCTGGAAGGGTGGATGTTTTTGAAATTGTTTCATAGCATTCAGATGCTGCAACAGATCTTAGCAAAGTTCTGAGTGTGTATTTTACCAGAGTCAGATGACCAGATGTGATGTCATTCTATATCTAGCACATAAATTTTTTTTTAGATATTAGTGAGAGATATTCTGGAACTCTCCCAGCAACACTTTGTTTTTCAGAACCTGACAGGAAAGGTGTCTCACAGATATCTCACAACCTCACACCTCATCTTGCCTTGCTGTAGTAAGCAAGTCAACACTCATCATCTTGCCTTACTGTAGTAAGTAACTTAACTAGGGAACAGTAATTCTTCAGTCAGTCAGGAAAATATAGTGAGATTATTTAAGTATTGTTATTCTGCATCTGTGTGAATCTATATGTGTTATTTTTTACATCTCCTGTGATTGAAACTCTGGTGTTTACTGTAACTAGATATTCTCATATTTTCTGTTTTTTTATTTATTATTACATATTTCTATACCTTTCATTGTGGCTGGTCTGTTTCAACATCTTAAGAGTACGTATGCTTATTTTAGTAACACTGTGGCTGCTCCTGAAAGCCTTGCTGCATTGGTCAAACTTACCATTTGTATTAGTATTAATTTTACCCAATATAATTGGGTACCCCTGTAACAGCCTTAGAGCAGCTGACTGGTGGTAGCATAATTACCTTATAGTTTGGGCAGAGGGGGCAACTGGTAAATCTGTGCCGGCCTTTCCCACTTTCCCAGGTGTGTGTGTGTGTGTGTGTGTGTGTATATGTGCGTGTGTGTGTGTGTGTGTGTGTGTGTGTGTGTGTGTGTGTGTGTGTGTGTGTGTAGATCAAATATCCAAGTATGTGTGTCAGACTTGGAACAGGGACACATAGCTCCAAAGTGGTCAGTTTTGGGTATTATTAGAGGCCTGGAGACAGAGAGAGAGAAAGAGAGCCCAGCCCTAGGTCTGAAGTGTGCTCCCTGTTCCCTGTGTGCTCTTAAGGGAACTTATGCTTGGTGCAGAGAGCTGCATCTGAAAATACTGTGTGTGCCCATTTTTGTTCCTAGTGGCCATCTCTCACCAGTGTCAGTGGTGACGATTGAGGCTCCTTGATTACTGGCCCAGAGAAACGACCATCACATAAACATTACCCTAAGTTTCAAACACCCTGCTAACACAGCCAACAAAGACTCTTATGCGGAGGAGTACATAAATGGCCTGTATAACCATTTAAATAACTGTATTGACTCTGCTGTACCTGACAAGATCAAAACCAAGTCCCCCTGTAAAAACAAGCCAATCCGGAGGACCTCAAGTATAAACAAGTTATATAACTAATGGAATACATTGATATATAAGAATAAGAGGGAACTTAGTCAGCAGAGAAAGAATATCCTCCACAGCTTCAACAAGCAAATCAGATATCTGGTAAAGTCCTTAAAAGCTAGTTATAAGGCTAAATTAGGTTCCTTTAGCTAAAGACAATCATAAGGCATTCTTTAGCTACATCCAAATTCTAAAAGGGAATACCAAGCTATGTGCAGAACTCATAGTGGATGGTACCACTCACAATGACCCTGAGGAAATTACCAACCTGTTAGCTGACAGATTTGGTACAAACTTCACCCCCCTATCCCCACCATCCATACCTCAAAGGATACCTAATACCTGTCCTCTCCCCAGTATCAACATTGAGCAGTTCACATCCATTCTCTCCAAGGCCAAAAACATGGCCTCTGTGAGAACAAGTAACATCCCAGCCTGCTTACTAAACAACCTAAAACATGACCTAGTGGATCTATTTGGCATTCCTTTAACCATAGCCTGAGCGCTGGCTTTGTTCCATCAGAGTGGAGAACAGCTACTGTTAACCCCCTGCACAAAGGGGGTCCATCACCTGACTCTGGGAACTATAGACCCACAAGCCTAACCAGCCTAATCTGCAAGGCCATGGAAAGAATCATCATTGACCTTATCAACAAGGACATAGGCAGCCTTCAAACTCTTGACCCATCCCAGTTTGGCTTTGTTAAGGTTATATCATGCTTACTAAACCTGGTGGGCTTCTTTGAGAATGTTACCAAAGCACTGGAAGAAGGCAAAGGAGTACATACCACCTATCTTGACTTAGTCAAGGCTTTCAAAACAATCCACCACTAAGGTATCATTGAGAAACTTTCCCAAATGGGGATTATTATTATGTGCCAAGCACATACACCAAATGTCTATACCTGCAGTTCCTCTTGTACTGAGCAGGATTACTATCGCAACAACACATCATCAGTAGGGTAAAACAAACCTGTCTCACGATGGTCTAAACCCAGCTCATATTCCCTATTAGTGGGGGAACAATCCAGTGCTTGATGAACTCTGCTTCACAATGATAGGAAGAGCCGACATCAAATTATCAAAAAGCGACATTGCTATGAACCCTTGGCTGCCACAAACCAGTTATCCCTGTGGTAACTTTTCTGACACCTCCTGCTTAAAACCCAAAAAACCAGAAGGATCATGAGGCCATGCTTTCACGATCTGCATTCATACTGAAAATCAAGATCAAGTGAGCTTTTACCCTTCTGCTCCATGGGAGGTTTCTGTCCTCCCTGAGTTCACCTTAGGACACCTGCATTACTCTTTGATAGGTGTACCACCCCCCTGCCTCACCGGGTAAGTGAAAAGAATTGGGTGCCTTAACCCGGCATTTGGTTCATCCCACAACACCAGTTCTGCTTACCAAAAGTGGCTCACTGGGTGCTCCCATTCCATGCCTTGCTTCAGGCCAGCAAGTCAGGCTTCTTACACATTTAAAGTTTGAGAATAGGTTGAAATCGTTGCAGCCCCAAGACCTCTAATCATTCTCTTTGCCAGATAAAACTGGATCTGGCAAGCACCAGCTATCCTGAGGGAAACTTCAGAGGGAACCAGCTACTAGATGATTCGATTATTCTTACTCCCCTATACCCAGGCCAGATGACTGATTTGCACATCAGGACTACTACGGACCTCCAGCAGAGTTTCCTCTGGCTTCACCCTGCCCAGGCATAGTTCACCATCTTTCAGGTCCCCACCAGGTACACTTACTCTCCACCTCCCCGACAAGACAGGTGAGATGGGCTGGCAGTGCACCCCTCACATGAGCCGTGGGGATCCTGCCTCAGCTAGTGCACACCGGCCCTCACTTTCATTGTGATGTTCATAGGTTCATAGGTAGGTACTAGGCTACCTGCCTGAGGGCATTTATAAGCCTAGCCAGAGTGTGTCGGCTTTCGCCACCCCATTGATTAATTAACTGATCCTCTGTCAAGCAGAGCCAATGGAGTGATCCCAGGGGTGTATTTTCTGTTACCCATCCACTCGTCAAGGTTTCTCTTGAAGAGTGTTAGTGAGGGGCACTGCCTGATGTAATTTGGAATTTTGTTCCAAAGCATGGGGAGTCTCTGTGACAGGAATCTATCCCTCCAGCATATTCTATTTATTGTTGTGGTGAGGTTTAGCTCACTAGAGCACGTGGCTCACAGTGACTTGGATTTCTTTAGGTGGAGCACATCCATCAATTCTGAGTTGGACATGGCTTTGTAAGTCAGGCAGAGATCACCTCTGAGTAAGCGATATGCCACTCAGTACAGCCGGAGTTTTTTTCAGTCAGGCTGCATAGGACTTATGTTTGAAGCCAGTAATCCTCTTGGTGAGGTACTTTTGTGGTCTTTCTAGCTGTTGGAAGTGTCTTGTGAGGTACATCCCAAATGGGGCATTGTACTCTATGATGAGTCTGATGAGTGACAAGTAGTGGGGCATTATAACCTCTTTATTTCTAGATGCGAACCCCTTAGTAATTAGATGGGCCACATAGGATTTCCTAACTACTTTGGCAGGGTCTATATTAGAACATCGAACATTTAAAATGTTGAGTGTTCTAATATCGACCCATTTTCAGCGAACGCTGAAAATATCGAAGAAACAGAAAACAAAATTCTTTCCTAGAGGAAGTATTCGGTTGTCCGTTTCTGTTGCTTCGGTATTTTGAGCACTCTGTTGGAAAGTTACGGGTCGGGTTCAGGTAAGTGTGCGACTTAGTGCGGGTTAGGTATGTGTGCAATTGTGTGGACATGAGGTTTAGGCCAGGTTAGGGTGCGGGTGAGTGTGTGATATTGACGGACCTTAGGGTTAGGGTTTGGGTTAAGGTAAGTGGATAGTTAGTGGTGTGTGTATAGTTTAGTGTAGGGTTAGGAGTAAGATTTTAGGTGTATGTGTGTGGATTGCTGTTTGTTTGGTGTGCTAGTGTTGTATGTACATGTTTTAGAACAGCACATTTTTTCCTTAGGAAAAAATTCGCTGTTCTGAATTTTTGATGTTTGGTATTTTCGATTGGTAGGGTTTGATATTAGAACACTCGACATTTTGAATGTTCTGTGTTCTAATATAGACCCACTTTGGCAATATGATTGTCAAAGGAGAGATTACTATCTACCTGGTTCCCCAGATATCTTATTACCTCTTCTGTATTAAGGGAGATGCCACCTATGTGGTAATTCATGGGTGTTTTGTTTTTCCCAAACGGGATGACTATGCATTTTTTGGCATTTAGCTTGAGGCCATGACTTTGACACAAGGTGCCCGTCTCAGTAAGGTCCCTTTGAAGGATGTCTGTGTCAGCTGGAGAGTCGATTATGGCTCCCAGTTTGCAGTCATCGGCGAACTTGGTTAGCCATAGTCCTCCTGTGTTTGCCTGTACTTCTGAGAAGTAAATGCCGAACAGTAGAGGTCCCAGAACCAAGCCTTGCGGGACACCACTTGTGACTGGTTTAGAGATGGACCTGGAGCCCGCTATTCTTACCGTGTGAGTTCTGTTTGTAAGCCAGTTGGCAACCCATCTCATGACGTAGGGGTTTATGTTCAGGCTGGTGAGTTTTTCTGTAATACCCGAGTGGGGAATATTGTCGAAAGCCTTGGCGAGGTCAAGGTAGGCTGTGTGAACCACCTTTCCCTCGTCTATGGCCTTGGTGACTGTCTCGAAGAAGTCAACCAGGTTTAATAGGCATGATCTGCCCTTAACAAAGCCAAACTGGGTCAGGTCAGGTGTTTGAAGGTTCCTAATGTCTTTGTTAATGAGTTCCATGATGATGCGCTTCATAGACTTGCAGACCAGGCTAGTCAGGTTTATGTGGCGATAGTTACCAGGATCAGCTGTGGCCCCTTCCTTGTACAGAGGAATAACCATTGCTGTGCACCATTCTATGGGCACATAGCCTGTGGAGAGGCTGAACAGCTTGTTTAGGTGGGGGGTTAGTTCGTTCTGTAGTTCGTGCAAGATGCAGCCTGGGACACCATCTGGTCCCATTGACGCTGTGTTTTTGGCTTTTGAAAGGGCTGTTTTCACCTGTACGTCTGTACTTTTTGGGACACTACACTTTTCCAGTATTGTTGTGGGCCCTTTTGGAGGTGAGAGGGGGGTGAAGTTTGCACTGAATCTATCTGCCAGGATGTTGGCAATATCAGTAGGTTCAGTATATTTTGTGCTATTTTGCACTAGTTCAGTGCATATCTGCGAGTTGCCACTTAGATTCTTAACATAACTAAAGAAGGCTTTGTGGTTATCTTTTGAATCCTTGGCTATTTTTCTTTTGAAGTTAGCCTTGGATGATTTCATGAGGGACCTTAGTTTCTTACTGATACTGATCATGGATGTCTTTCTTTCTTGGGATTTGCTTTTTTTCTGAACTAGTTTCCTCCTATTGTATAGCCTATTTATGGCAGGGTTCCACCAAACTGGTTTCCTTCTCTTAGAGGAGTGAGTCTTGGTATTGCTAGGGATGGCATGATCCATGCATCCTTGTAGGTACTCACAGAGTGCATTTGTAAAGGTTTCTGCATCTTGGGCAGCATTATCCTTTAGCATGGGGGCTGTGAAACTTACCACATCTGTCTTAAGTAAGGTGAAGTTTGCTTTAGAAAAGTTTTTTACTGTGGTTTCCTTAGTTGGGGGTGGTGGTGGGGTGTGGACATCCAGAGTGATTAGTTTATGGTCTGATCTAACCAGTGACGGGTTGACCTCCGGTGTGGAACACCTGTCGCCCATGTTGGTGATGACCAGGTCCAGTATGTTTTTGCCTCTGGTAGGGTAGTTTACCAGCTGATCCAGGGCATTTGAGTTGATGAATTCCAGGAAGCGCTGGGCCTGGAAGTTTGTACTTGAGTAGTTTTCCCAGTGAATGCTAGGGTAACTGAAATCACCCAATATCAGTGTGTTTGGTAGGACCTTCATGTTTTCCAGTGTCTCCAGAAAGGTGGAGTGGTGGTCCTGGGTCATGGAGGGTGATCTGTAGCAGGCCACAATTTGCATTGCAGATTTTGCCCGATGTTAGTTGCACATGGATGATCTCAGAGGTATCATGCTGCACCACTAACCTGGAGGTGTAGGCAACCTTGATGAATATGGATACACCCCCTCCTTTTGTGTTTCGGTCCGTGTTCTGTGGCTGAAACGTGTGGTATGAGTTGTAGCCTGATAGTGCTGGGGTGCTCTCTGGACCCTTGAACCAGGTTTCAGTTACTGCACAGATGTCGATGTTCTCCATACTGAGGAGTAATTTGAGCATGTGCATTTTGAGATTTAAACTCCTGGCATTGATTAGCATAACCCTCAGTTTTTTGTTAATTGTGCTGTTTATGGAGGTGGGTCTGACTTTTGAGCCTTGCCTAAAAAAGGCACTGTAGGGGCAGCAAGAGCCTTGGCCAGTATTCGAAAGCCTAGGGGTGACAGGTGCAAGCCATCTCTTGCGAAGCAACGCGGCTTGTCGTGCATGTTGTCCCAGGCTGACAGGCACTGGATCCCCTTTGAATGACACCAGAAGCTTAGCCAATTGTTGAAATTGATCATTTTTTTCTTTATACCGAGGTATCATTCTTGATGAGGGCAGGATGCTACACAGGGTCAGGGTCATACCAGCCTGGGCTACATGATCAGAGAGTACTTCCATGTCTCTTTTCATGTAGTCCAGGGAGGTACGTCTCAGGTCATTCACACCAGCATGAACAATGACAAAGTCATATTTGTACTTGTTCTGGAGTGACCTGAGTGCTTGTGTTATGTGGCATAGTCTGGCTCCCGACAGACAGTTAACAGTAACCTTCTGCTTGTCCAGCCTAGTGAGTGGGACATCAGTGTGCCTGACTATAGAGTCACCTATTGCTAGTGTGTTAGGTATGTTATTTCGCCTTAAGGGCTGTGATTGTGTGGCACACTGATTTTGTGTTTTATATGTTGTCTGGTTTGTGACGGGAGGTGCAGGTTGTTTGGGTGTCTGCTTTGGAAATCTCTGATGCTTTGCAGGTTTTTATTTAGAGCCTCCAAGTATGATTTTGTGTATTTATGTGTATTTTTTGCCAGTGCTGTTTTAGTAGGTCTGTGTGCGGCTGGAGGTGTGGTGCAAGTTTTAACCTTCTTCTCTTCTCTTGAATGTCTGTTCCAGTCTTGGGTGGAGACAGCTTAGCTCCCAGTTTGGCTGCATAATTGCATCTCTCGCATATGTTAGTGTTTTATGGTAGGAGGAGAGGGTTGTCTGTGTGCATGAGGCAGTTGTAACATTTTCTCAGGATACCCAGATTCACCAGCTGGACTGGAGAGTACACCTGAAATTTCCTTTTGGTCATGCCTGAATAGTAGGGTGAGCTGTTTAGTCACTTGGTTGGTGAGGGGTGAATAAAGAGCCTTGCCCTGCTGGGCAATCAGTGTCAGGGTATATTAGTGCTTGCTATTAGGTCTGAGCAAGTGCTGGGCTGTAAGATGTTTTTTGAGTGCTTAGGTTGAGAGTTAGACTAGTTTCAAGGGAAAAATTGAAAAGGAGACTTAGTGGAGCCGGGAATAATTTAACCGTAGCTAACCAGCACTGCCCAGTGCGCAAAACCATGCAAACGTGGTTTTTATAGTAGGGAAATGAAAGAGATAGAAATTAGCCCAAAATGGCCAATAAACTTCTAACTTCTGGGCTGGAACCACTCCTCCAGTGACAGATAGGTTGCTCAAAGCTCCCCTCTCTCACAGGTGAACAGAGAAACTTCCTTCTATCCAAGTAAGGTATGGGCAACCCAGAAACTAGTATCACAGCCCTGAATTCAGCACTATCCTGAAAACTGGACTATACTAGCTTAGAAAGGCAGGAAACAAGAAATGTTTTTTTTTTTTTTTTTTTTTTTTTTTAAAGATAAGGCAAAAACAGTAAAAAAAATACACTTAAAACAGCTTTAAATGACTACAAACAAACAGAAAAGGCTATTGCACTTTAGTGTGTAGCCTACAACAGTTAAATTATTTAAACAAAAAACTTTTTAAAAGTGCAAGCAGTAAAATAAGTACAATATGTGAAAAAAACAAGCTTTTAAATCACAATAACTGCTGGAAAATCTGCATTTAGGTGGAAAACAGTTAAGTACAGCAAGAAAGTACAAAAAACTGATACTTAATCACTCCAAAGTCTCTCTTCTAAGCGTGAAGGCTTGTATCAGTTTAAGGCTTTCTAGTGTTACCCAGTAGGTTAGTTACAGGAAAGATGGGAAACAAGCACATATGTGGGGTCTCCTTCTCACCCTAGGGCTCGTGTACCTGTTAGACTCCTTGGTCCATGGGGAATAACACATATGTCACTAGATGCGTAGCCAACTGGCTCACTGACAGAACTCATACTGTCAAGGTTTTTTGCTGGGCCCTCTACTGTTTGGAATCTATTTCTTGATAGTCCAGGTGAAAGTAGACAGCATGTGGCTGACCATGTTCACAGATGACTGCAAACTGGGAGCAATCATTGAGTCCGCTAAAGATATTAGCATGTCACATGGGTTAACAGAAATAAATGATTGGTGCCAAAGCCATGAACCAAAACTAAATGCAAAAAATACACTGTTGTCCCCTTTGGCAAAGAGATAGCCCCTGCAAATTGTAATATAGGCAGCATCCCCCTAAGCTTGAACTCAGTGGTGCATGACTTAGGAAAATAGGTTGATAGCAGTCTAAACTTCAATCACTATGCATCCACAGTGGTAAGGATATTCTTTTACATTGCACACCTCATAAGTAAGGGCATTGCATCCAAGACCAAGGATGTTATAACTCCTCTGTACTCCACCTTCATCAGACCTCTAATAGAGTACAATGCTCCCTTTTGCATGTACCTCACCAGACACCTGTAGCAGTTGGAGAGACCACAGAAGTTCTTGACCAAGAAAATTCATTGACTCCTAAACATGACCTACATGGAAAGATGAAAGCCTTGTCACTCTACTCTGTGTGCTACTGGCTGCTGAGAGGTGACCTGACCTGCGCCTGGCCTACAGAACAGTCTCTGACCCTGTCCTAATGGAAATGCTGCACACTCTGCAAATCAAATAGGCAAGAGTCACTCGCTCCAGAGTTCTCAACCTAGCCTGTAACTTAAACAAAACATGCTGAAGAGACAGAAATGTCTCCCTGAGACTGCTGCTACGCTGGAATAAACTCCCAATTCACATTAAGCAGAGCTCCTCAATGACCCTATTTAAGTGCAACCTGGCAAACCAAATGCTAGACTGTAAATTCACCCCTGGGGTGGCACCTATGGCCCTCATGAATAGGGGCAGTCTGTGCTGATCATAGAGTCACTCTGCAAACAATCAAACCATCTAACAATGATCAGTTAGAGAACCATCTAACAATGGTCAGTTAGGGGACATGGGTATTAAATGGTTAGGGCCATTAGCCTAGTAAACTCACATGAACCTATGAATAATCAGCATACTCACGTAATACGCTTTTTATGAGAATGTACCACCAAATGGTACCATACGGCACAGTATCTAAATATCTAATCCACTGTGATATTTTCTGGAATTTTGTATAAAGCCAGAGTAAGATATACATGTGCACAGTCAATTATATGAAATTATATCCTATAATCTAATAAAAATATACATCTGCAAACTTTGACATACAGTTTGCTAAGGCAAAACTGACAGAACTGCACAGACTAAATCAAGTGACTGACATCAAAATGACCTAATATTGAAAGGATAAAACACCCCGTAACATATCTATTCTCACCCCAGGTCACATAGCTTCCATAAATTGAGATATTATCCCAGCAATCACCCAATCTTTGCAACCACATACTAGAAGCGTTTGAACCAGTGTTGCCAACTGTCAGAGATGAAAATGCACTAGATGTTGTGACGCATTGTCTGTTCTAACCCTAACTAAGTTACTTATTTTAATTCCACAGGCCCACAACAACTTATTGAACGCATTGGCTATGATATTGGCATCAGCTTTCTCGAGATAAATTAGACCAAGAAAAGTTGATACAATAGATCCAGTTTGAGCACTAAAGTAATGAATGACAACACCAAGATTTTTAGACAAGCTTATATCAGTAGATTCATCCAAAAGTAAACTGTATTTGCTGCAACCGAGGTCATCAACAAGAATTTTCAAAAAGTGTGGACCCAACACATTTTTTATCACTTTAGTACACTTTGTTCAATGTAACTTAAAATCAGAAGCTGCCTTTGAATCAGCGAATGCCTTCTTGACTACTTCTTCTAGATGATCAACGGTCAAGATCAAACAATGTTCAGCAATTGTCATGGCCAGCATAGCTTCAGCAGAACAGGCTGGATTAGGTGCAATTTCCGAACAAGTCTGAAAACCAATTCTTTGTTGTTTGGTGTCACAGAATGGATTGACCTTTACTCTGTGCTTTGCTGTTTCACCATGCCTTTTAATGTCACTGCATTTAGCCATAATTTCAGTTTTACAATACACACCAAAGGCTTTGGTCTGTCTGATCTTGTCTGTCAACTTGTCCATCACCATTGCAAATAAGAAAGGGCTCAGAGCTGATCCTTGACGCAATCCCACCTCCACCTTAAACGCTTCCATCACTCCCACCGCAGACCTCACCGCTATCACACTACCCTCGTACATATCCTGTACCACTCTTACATACTTCTCTGACACTCCCGACTTCCTCATACAATACCACAACTCCTCTCTAGGCACCCTGTCATATGCTTTCTCTAAGTCTACAAAAACACAATGCAACTCCTTCCGACCTTCTCTGCACTTCTACGTCAACACTCTCAGAGCAAAGATCGCATCTGTAGTGCTCTTTCCCGGCATGAAACCATACTGCTGATCACTAATCATCACGTCCCTTCTTAACCTAGCTTCCACTACTCTTTCCCATAACTTCATGCTGTGACTGATCAATTTAATACCTCTGTAGTTACTACAGCTCTGCACATCACCCTAATTCTTAAAAATTGGTACCAGAACACTTTTTCTCCATTCCTCAGGCATCCTCTCACTTTCCAAGATTTCATTAAACAATCTGGTTAGAAACTCCACTGCCATTTCACCTAAACACCTCCATGCTTCCACAGGTATGTCATCTGGACCAACAACCTTTCCATTCTTCATCCTCTTCATAGCTATCCTTACTTCCTCCTTGCTAATCCATTGCACTTCATGATTCACTATCCCCACATCATCCAACCTTCTCTCCCTCTCATTCTCTTCATTCATCAGCCCCTCAAAGTACTCTTTCTATCTGCTCAACATACTCTCCTCACTTATGAGTATGTTTCCCTCATTATCCTTTATCACCTTTACCTGCTGCACATCTTTCCTAGCTTGGTTCCTCTGTCTACCCAATCGGTACAGGTTCTTTTCTCCCTCCTTCGTGTCCAACCTTTCATGCAACTCTTCATATGCCTTATCCTTAGCCGTTGCCACCTCTCTCTTTGCCATGCACCTCATCTCCTTATACTCATGTCTACTTTCTTCATCTATCTGACAATCCCACTTCTTTGCCAACCTCTTTCTCTATATACTCTCCTGTACTTACTAATTCCACCACCATGTCTCCTTGTCATCCTTCCTCTTTCCAGATGTCATCCCAAGCAATAATGCCCTATGCACAAACAATAAAATCCACAGATCCAGCAGCATCCTTATATCATTTGCACTCTGATGTAAAAGTCCATTTTAAAGAGTTTTAAAAACTTAAGTATTAAAAAATAATAAGTGTTTTTCCTGTGGTTTTCTTTCTTTGCTTTTTGTCAGGGCCATGGATAACTAGGCTCCCTTCCTTCACCGATACACCATTGCAGTATTCGTCCCTTCTACTTTCCGCACAATCCACTCTGTCCACTCCTGCCTGTGCCCAACACTAGTTACAACATTATCAGACAGCAGGCTCCTGTCTTACTCCGCCAAACAAACTATGGAAAGAGCAGCTTTGGAGACATCTCAATCAAGTTCCGATCTATGTTCCACCTTACACTACCCAAACCCTGTCCAATGTACTCATTCGTAGTCGCCCCAAACAAAGCATTTAGAAAACAGACGATGGAGGTGTATAGTTACTAGTATCCCACAATCAGTGGGTTTTACTAAACTGAAAAGAAAGTGTTGAACAGGGTAGCACACTGCCAGGACTAATGGAGCTATGTTGTGCTGCGTGTGCATAGCCTGCACATCGCATATCACTCGGCCAACAGTGGAACTGGAAAGAAAATATATGCAGTACACACCGAATCAATGGAAACACGCTAGATTTTGTGCTAGGTGCTAGGGAACTAATGTTCGAGCTATGAAGTGCATAAAAAGCACTAGATTTAATGTGAAAAGCACTAAATTGGCAACACTGATTTGAAATGAAGCCATTCTCAAATTTACAAATAGAATATTCCATTCCACAAAAATACTTCTCCCATTTCCAGGTGTTTAATTTTGCCCCACACATCAGTAACAGTCAAAACATTTTTCATTGGTGATGAAAACATGCTGAGTATATAAATGAGTTGCATAAAAAGTCAGTTTTCGGTGCAAGCATATTCCCTAATACCCCTCCCCTCCCCACCCACCAGAGCAGCAGTGGAACAATCCATAAGTATGCCTTACCACAGAACTTAATATGGGAGTCACAAAAGCCTTAGCCATTCTAAAGTTTCTGAGGCAAAAAAAAAATGTTTCTCATACTTTTATTTTCATTTATACTATCTGAATATTTTCCCTTATATGATCTGGTGAAGGTTAGTGAATCATAAATCTGGATTGCAGGTAAAAAGTCCACAGGCATAAGCTTCACAAGCATTTCAAAGTTGTATAAGAGAAAACAAATGCAATAACTTTCTTTATTTCTCTGTATTTATGAATTATGTTCACTAACTCACTCTTTTATTTTATTAACAAAGAATTTACTGATTGTATATTATTCTATTAATAAAGTAGTTACTCATTATTGTTGTATATCGTCTTGCCCTTTAGCCTGGGTTGTTGCTAAAAAAGGGTCCCTGGACCAGTCTTCCTACCCAGTTAACTAATGAAAATTAATAAGGAAATATATCCTTTCTGAAAGCTTTGCTTACTACTTCTAAGAATGTTACTTACTTCTTTTAACAATGCCAAAGTTACTAAAACTATATTGTTTGAAATAAAACAAAAAAAGAAAGAAAAAAAAAGACTAGGCTGTAAGGGCTTCGAGTTTTACAAATTTTGTTTTTTGTAGTTTGTGTTGCATTTAATAAAAAGCTTTTCAACAGGCTCAAACCTACTAATATATTTTATATGGTTACAAGCCCCCACACCCCATGTAAGGTGTTTCACTCCTGCACCCTGTTACATAACTTAAACATCACTGAGGTCCCATAACTCTGTGGCAAGTTATAGTATTAGTATGTGTATGCCCATTTGACAGAACTGGCTCTTAGAGCAATGATTTGTTAAAAAACAACACGGTCAACTTAATTTACACCTTTTTAAACCATATTTGTCACCCAGAATCTCATGCCATGTGTAAAATGCTCGTTTTTTCACTTCCTGTATTTAATTAGGCTTACAATGTTACAGCATTTCCAGGTGTCAAATGACCACAAAAGTGATACTTAATTTACTGTAAATGTTAACAGCATATTTGATTTTTTTGGGTCCCAAATCTATACAATTTAATACTGCTTTGGCAATTACAAAATACTCATCTGTATCTACGTTCTGTTTCAGCTATAAATCATATCTCCTCTGTAAAACATATTTCCATTTAAATCCATCTCTGTTGATAAAATCTGAAGATATAATTGTGCATAGTCATTTACTTATATAGTCATTTTCTTATATTGCAGACACTTCAGTGGTTTATTTTATACTTCTTTAAGAACTTCTAGCAGATATACTCATTAACATCGGAGACGAAAATGTAAAGCAGTAAAATTTCAATAAAATGGCAGTAATACAGAAAATTAATATGTTACTTATCCCCCCTCCACACACACACACACACACACACACACACACACACACACACACACACACACACACACACACACACACAAGTCATAATCATGGTTTAGAAGAAAAATGATCTTATTTATGTCAGTAACTTCCAGGACTATAGGCGTACCATACAAATCATTATGAGTCTATGAGAACATGAAGAATGCTTTCAGCATTTCATACAGAAAGAAAATGAAATACCTGAAACATTCTTTTCCTGTGAGTTATCAGATTCACCTCCCCATGAGGCATGTGGTGTCTACATACAACCATCCAGCATTATTTAATGTATCTTCTATTCCAAGGTAAGATAAAACAGTTGTACAGGACATTCATTCACATTAAGGCATGCTTCTTTACTACAGAGTTTCCCGTACATTTTCTAATATCCCACTACACCTGTGTATCCCACTTAAACACCATAGAGTTCCATGCTGTACTGATATCTTCCATGGATATGTCTTATATGAGCACTCCCTATTCAATTTGGATTTACTAAAAACTGAAAGTATATGGAAAGATCTAAAGATTGTGAATTAATTGTTATATAATAGCTAGACTCATACTTAGCTATAAACTTATGAATCTACTATGGGGTGTCAACCAGTCACACTGAAACAAATGAAAAGGATCTATAACAACCAAATGACTGAGTAATGAGATTTAAATGATGGGACTAAAAAATACATTAATCATAGGCATTAGCATTGGTGTTTGTGCATGTCATTGTGCATCTTTATATAGAAAGTTCACTGAAAGTTTTAGCATTGCAGCTTTTGCAATAATAATGTTCTCAGCTACAGAAATGTGTGCTCAGCAGCATGTAACTGTGTGATGCCTGTGCACTGGCCCAGCAGTCAAGGAGGCTCAATCCTCACCACTAACACCAGTGAGGGGCATCCATATAGGGAAAGGATAATAAATACACACACAGTAGAGTACAATTTCCCTTAAGAGCACACAGAGGTCACAGTCAGTTTGGGGATGGTTTCTCCCTTTCTCGCTAGGTCCCCAATAAGACTCCCCACTGGCACAGCTATAGGGTCCAGTTCTCAGCCTAGTGGGCAAGCTAAAACCTCCAGCACCCACTCTGTCCAACCAGTGCTTCATGTCCCTGCCCAAGTAGCTGACACACACACACTTTGAGATAAGAGTTTATACAACCACACAGACACTCATGGGGAAGGCTGGTACAGGTTCTCTAGCTGTGCCCCTTTTCTGCCCAGTCTAAAAGGTAGTACAATCTGCCACCACCCACTAATATTTATCAGTTACTCAAAGGCCCTTAAAAGGGTGTCCAATTATTACTGTGCAATATTATTATCCAAATGGGAAGTGTGACCTAACAGTCAAGACTTATTTGGAGTGACTTGGTACAGTATCACTATATACATGCATTGTACTCTCAGAGCTTAAAATATCTCTATAAAAAACAGTCACAGTTGAAAGGTTTAAAAATATTTAATAATAAATAATAAAAACACAAGACAATACTTCTTCCTATACAGTGCTAGTCAAGAGTTCAGAGTTAACAGAGAAATACTTAAAATAATACTGTAGAAAAGTTCTAACATCAACACGGAAAAGCACTAGTCTAATCTTCCTAATTCCTAGCTATTTCTAAGAGAAAACACAGTTCTAAATAACTTACATATAGAAACAGGCAGTGCTGGTGATGCTGGATGTCTCAAGACAAAATTCTCAGAGCTGTCTGATTCTCTCTCTTTAAACTGAATACACAGAGCTGCTTCACATGACATCATTCTTCACACTTCTCTGGTATTCCCAGGCTAACAGAAACTACGTTTACATTCTTTACACCGGGTCAAAAACCAGAGCAATAAAGGACATTTATACATGCAAATTCTAGCCATTAACTCTGGTCTTAAAACAATAGGCAGAATGCCTCCTTCTAGACATATTGGCTCTGAGTTTTAACATCAAAGACAGTCATGAAATGATTGACATAGCTTTCTTACAGCAGAGTACACTGTTGTTACATTCTTGCAGTTCAATATCCAATGCAGTCTTTTCACATTTAAGAGAACTAGTCTGTGGCTTACATTAATATTTACAAAAGACAGAACCATCTACAAAATTCTATCTGGCTAGGCTGGCAGCCTTTATCTATCTTCACAAAGTGCTTTGGCAGCTCTCACTGTTGACTAGGTGGTGCATTCCATAGACTTAGGATTCAGAAATCATGCAGACAGAGGCTGATGTACCACATCCTGACTGAAGAACAGATAATACTGAACAAATTTGGTAATATATTTCATGCAAATGTTGAACCTTTGGAAATGTGCAGTCTTATTCCCAGGGATAGTACGTTATTTCCAGCCCTTACCATTTTAGTTACAGAGAGCTTTCAGTGACCCAAAGGGTTCTCTTTGTGCAGTTCACAAGTACCTGTCTCCTTACTACTCGTATTTTTCAATCTCCTACTGCTGCATGTGGAAGTGCATATATGTTTCCCCCAGACTGCAGAGAAACCCAGCACTATGATCAGCTTCTACTACACTGCAGAATTCCTTGACTTTCTGAGTGCCACATATTACACTTATGTGGTAATAAAGGCACCACCTGACCTTCAGTCCTGGAGATATATCAACAGGAATGGTCTGCAATGCACAGGAAATAATTTCCCATCTGACTGTGTGTGTGTGTGTGTGTGTGTGTGTGTGTGTGTGTGTGTGTGTGTGTGTGTGTGTGTGTGTGTGTGTGTGTGTGTGTGTGTGTGTGTTTTGGCACATGTAGATGTGTGTATTGGGAGAGAGAAAGTTCACATGAGTCCACATGTGGCATATCTATGATAAGTATATCCACTCTTGGCATTATTTTCCAGAGAGCCATTGAGTTGGTAAGTGTGCAGAATAAATGCTGAACATGCACACACTGTGCAAGTAGACATTCTCCTCACTCTCCAAAAAATTGTTGTGTTGTGTTTTCTAGATGATGCTGGCTACCTACTTGTAGTCTAGCTGATTTCCCCCAAGCATAACTCTGAAACTATGGCAGAAACATGTTACAGAACTGACTATACCCAGACACATAAAATCATTGTACATATGGATCAGCAGATTAAGGTACAATTTTGCTGCTTAGACACACCCAGTGGATGTCAGACATTCAACATGATGGTTGTGGTATGTGCCATGCTTCATAACATGATTATGTATAAGCAGTACTGTCATCTAACTGCATGGGTGTATTAAACAGGAATGTGTCAGTTTGTTGAAGGCAGCTTGTTTGGCCGCAAATTTACTAAAAATGTTTAGCTGAAATTACTTTAAGCAATAGCAAAGAATTCATTTTTCTCCAATGCTGTGCGATCTTGGAGCATGCTTATTTAAGTTTGGAGTGTCAGGGATCCCCCCATGAGGATGCAGGCAGCTTGACCCCCCCCCCCCCCACAACGCAGGAAAAAAATATTTTTTTATGTGCTGCCAACAGAGCTTTCTGCTAAATGTTTTTGGTTGATTTGTATTCGACTGGACTGAAATCAATCTGTTGACAAGATCCCACAGTCCATCTTATGACAAACATCCCTGCAGCATCATCAGAAGGCAGTAAAGGTTACAATGCGTTAGATGATATACAATCAGTGGGGGGTCTGCCCCAGGAAGTGAAGAATGCAATGCATAGCTGCTCTGGCAAGGTGGCAAAATCTGGTTTACAACTATGGGCCACCACATTCATAAAGTGACAGTGTTACATGGACTAAACATGTGCATTCAGTGTTCCTGTCAAGTCATTCTGCTCTGTGCATGGTCTAGTCCCACTATGCATCAGGTGTCATGCTGTCATGTACTGGTGACATTTGGCCAGTGTGTGGCTGTGAATACCTATCACACTGATGTCCCATGCCATACCTGATCCCCCAATGGCTGGTTTGCAGCCTGTCTATCCATTAGCCATAGGCAATGCTGCCAATCTAGAAAAGAACATAATTTTCAGCATTGCAAAAAGTCTCTAGCCTATGCTTGCCTCTTTCTGTGGACATGCTCAGTCATGATTAGACATAGTATATGTACAGATACTGAAACTATAACTGGTCCTCAGAGAAGCATATTCACTATACAGGTCCTATAAGATGCACTGTGGCTTAATATATTACTTCTTGAGAGAGGATGGCCTGTAAAATGGCATGCGAATATGGCATTGCAAACTCCCTTCCAAAGCACATTAATAGCAGCTGTAGTTATTAATACATTTAGGCAATGAGGACATCATAAGAAGTTATTATGTTAACATAGACAGATGTGCTTAGAAAACATACCTACTGCTCTGTCGTGCTTCTATTCTATAAGAATATTCTTCAGAATATAAAAAAAATGCACATTAGAATTGAAATCAAATATCTACTGATAGAAAAAACTTTTGGAAACTCACTGCACAATATTGTCTGCTTTGCTAATCAAGTGCAAATAAAATGGTGACAGCACTCCCAACATCCACAAGTTTATATCTAGTCTCTGTATAATAGGGTTAAATAAGGTATGAACCTCAATGAATTGCATAATTTCATGGTCATGCAGCAAGTCTTTTCATGCTCCAGATGTATGAAACCCTTATCGTGTTCATGGAGCACTAAGACTGATGTAGGAAAGCTAGACTTGCACAAGCTCTATTCAACAAAACAGCAAATGATTGCAAGGAATATGAATCTCAGATTTGTGTACTTATGTAGCTGTCTGCAATTTTGCTATAAAATGTTTGGATTTTGGCATCCAGCAAGGCAGAGGTGTGTCTAGCACATCAACGCACACAACTCCTTTTCTTTAATGCCTTTACAAGCACCACAGATACTGGCGATTGTGTCATTATGATAGATTTTTCAAGAATGTAGATGCCGAGTTGGCCAGGACAAGAATCTATCAGCTACATGCATTCCATGGTCTGCCGAGCAATGTAGACACTGTTATATGACAAGATGCATGAGAGCAAAGACAACATCCAAGAGATGTGTTGATTTTTTTTAATTATTTATTTCTTCTAAGTCCAAGATACTCATAGTTTTATTGTATGTATGTTTTTCTTTCAACCCATGAAGAGATATGTCTAAACCAAAGACGTCCAACAAGTAAAATAAATAACTAGTAAAATAAAAAACATTGGTAACACCAAGGTAAAACCACCACGACTTTATTTGACTATAAAACATTTGACTGACTAAGCGCTTTCACCCATGTAGGGCATCTTCAGAGTAAGATGCCCTACATGGGTGAAAGTGCGTAGTCAGTCAAATGTTTATAGTCAAATAAAGTTGTGGTGGTTTTACCTTGGTATTACCAGTGTTTTTATATGTCTAAACCAGATGGGCTGTCAAATTATACTTATGGCAAATTTCACATTATGTCTCCACTATTCATATCAACTTAATGAAGAACAGTTGGCCCAAGCACCTTCACAACCATCTCCTACTTATGTGACACATAAAGGTTCTGATGCCAGAAATGTGTTTATATTGCTGGGGAATGGTGAAGACCACCTCCTCAGGTGGGCACCCATACCCTAGGCAATCCCAAGCTGCAACAAATGGCTCAGGTAGTGGTGGAACATCAACTTGGACAAGGTCTCTTCTCCACTGAATCAATACTGCAGAACACAGCACATTTGCTAGACAAGCAGGCCCTAAGGACTGGACACTGAAGGGCCAGGGCCACTACATGGTATTATCAGCTGTTGATAATTCTCACTAGAGTGAATTCCTAGACGCTGTAGCAGCCAATTTGTAGGCAGCATTCAACCCTATCCCCTGCTCCTGGTGTAAACCCACTCCGAGTGTTTCACCCCGATATTTTGTGCAATATTTAACCATCTCCCTCTCACCAACTATATATATATATATATATATATATATATATATATATATATATATATATATATAAATATATACATATGTGTGTGTGTGTGTGTGTGTGTGTGTGTGTGTGTGTGTGTGTGTGTGTGTGTGTGTATCCAGCACCTTTTGTGCTAAACAACTCCTGTTTGTTCATGCTTCATGTTTATCTGTTTGTCTTTGCAAACTGTCCTTCACTCTCTTTCCATACCCTTCTCTTTTTACACAGAAACAAAGGAGCTCTGACTAGTCCAAATTAATTTACCCTAACCTAACCTCCCATTTGTTTCCCTCTGCTTGCTCTTACTCCTTTTCTTATTATACTATACGCCCATTTCCACCCCATTGTTATGATAAAGGTTGGGACCATATAACTTCACAGAAGACATAACAAACCAAGAACCTTGAAAAACTCCAAAATTAAGCTAGAAACCAGGTCCCAGAGACCACCAGTAAAAACCACAGGAATATATGCAGGAGTGTTTCTTTTTGCACCACCAAAGCCTGAATTCCCTTCAGTATGATGTAACCTTCCCAGTCTTTACCTCTCTCTTCTAGTTTATTACTTGTAACCAGTCTTCTTTTGGATTCCTGTTGAAATTATACAGGCACACGTCTTCAAAACAGTGAGACTAATGCCAAGATTCATAGGCAAGTGTTGGACAAGTGCATGGTGTTATTTTTGAAGAGGTCACTGCAGGAAGAGCTTCAGAGTTAAAATGCACAGTGCTATTTTTGAACAGGTATGTGCTGGAACAGTGTCAATTTTACAGGATTTATAAACAAGTGACAGACAGATGCACAGTTCTATGTCTGAGGAGGTCACTGTAGGAATGCCCTCTGAGCTTATTAGATGTATTAGGCATTGATTAATGGCAGCAGTCTCCCAGTAAAGGACTCAATAATTATAGAGAGGCATTGTGATAATGTGATAAACAGCATTATGCTAATATATGACTGGGGAAGCATTACACTTAAAGTGTAGCCAAAGTCCTGGATGTTATGACTAAAGAAGGTTTGCATGACTGAGTCAAGGTGAACTCACAAGTCCAATGTAGCATGCTCATCTGGCACAAGAAGAGCAGCAGTGTAGCCACCAGACTGACCAATGTGGGTATACACAGCAAAGTACCAACCCTGTTTATCATATAAATGGGAGAGATAGAGTAGATAGGAAAGCAGGAATATGTACAACTGTAAGGAGAGGTAAACACCCAATACTAACCATAAAGTATGATAAGTGGGAGGTGCACCTTTTCTGTATGGAAAAATACTTTGGTAAGATTTTCAAATGAAGTGTATATGAGGAAGGTAGTGAGGGATGACTGTACATTGGGACAGTAAGAGGAGAAACAGACACACATAGAACACTGACTCAGATATAGAGGGGTGACATACGTACAAAAGGTGGGGAGGACAATGGATGGACTCAGGCATACACAATGTGGAAAAGTGGGAGATGGAAATAGTTGAACAATGATCGGGGAATAGGGACTGATATATATATGAGGTAAAGCACCATGCCAGGCCTGTCCAGAAGACATCAAATCCAAGCATCCATCCCATGGGTGCCTGATATGGGCCAGGTGTTCCTCTGGTAGGCTGATGTTGGGGGCCAGATGGTAATATGACCCCAATAGCCATGACAGAAGGCAGTCAACATTGGTGAAGTATACATTCAGTTGCCAGTGAACCCCAGCAGAGCACAGCCTTCATGACTGATTCTAGGACAACAGAGGAGACCCCCCACACACACACAACCAGTCTACTTTCAGACGAGAAACCTTTGCTCCTACCTCCTGAGAAGTAGGAATGGAAGGCAGCACCAATCACTCTTTATCAGCTCCAACAGGAGGAATGTGCTCCCTGCTAAAAAACATACCAGATGGCCAGTGGGGACCTAGCTTCAAAAGTATTGGTTAGCACAGCTTGATATGATTTTGGCCTTACCTTCTCAACTTCCACAACCTGCAGAATGGTGAAACATGGAAAATGAGTACTCATATATGCTACAAGTGCAACTGCAGCTGTACAGGGAACTAGCACAGGCATCATACACTCCAGATTGCTGGGGGAGGCATTACTGTCTTCTGTGATACCCAGCCATATTAAGCTGGCACTAGTATGCCACTGAGAAACAAAATATGTACTCTCATAACTATACATACACAATGATTAAGATAATGGAAAGCAATGGTACTGAAAATAAAGCTCACAGTACATTTCAGGATTCCTCTCCTTAGTTTCATAGGTTCATAGGTTCGTACTAGGCTATCTGCCCTAGGGCATTTATAAGCCTAGTCAGAGTGTATGTGGCTTACACCACCCCTTAGGATGAGAATACTACGCCCTTTTAGGGTTTTGTTTACTATGCCTCTGTCTAGTAGTGACAAAGAGATGACCCCCGGGGTAAACCTACGATCTCCCATCCACTCGTCGAGATTTCTCTTGAATAGAGTCAGTGAGGGGCTATGCCTAACATGGACTGGGATTCTGTTCCAGAGTGTAGGGAGCCTCTGGGTTATGAATCTGTCCCTCCAGCATGTTCTATTTATTTCTGTGTTGAGGTTTAAGCCACTTGTTCTCGTGGCTCTGACGGATTTGGATTTTATGAGGTGGAGCATGTCCATTAATTCAGGATTGGACATGGCCTTGTACGTCAGGCACAGATCACCTCTGAGTAAGCGGTATGTGACTGAATAGAGCTGGAGTTTTTTCAGTCGGGCAGCATATGACATATGTTTAAGACCCTTTATCCTCTTGGTGAGGAACTTTTGGGGTCTTTCCAACTGCTGCAGGTGTCGGGTGAGATACATCCCAAATGGGGCATTGTACTCAATCATTGGCCTGATAAGCGAAGAGTACAGGGGCACAATGACCTCTCTTGATTTAGATGTGAAACCCTTCATGATAAGGTGGGCAATATAGAAGGTCTTCCTAACCACTTTGGCAATGTGAGTGTCAAATGAGAGGTTACTGTCAACCTGGGTCCCTAGGTCCCTGATTACCTCTTCCGTACTTAATGGATTACCGCCTATGTGGTAATTTGTCGGTACCTTGTTTTTCCCAAAGGGTATAACTATACATTTTTTGGCGTTTAGCTTAAGGCCATGGCTCTGGCACCAATTATCCATTTCTATGAGGCCTCTCTGAAGGATGTTTGTGTCCGCTGGAGTATCAATTATGGCGCCCAGTTTGCAGTCATCTGCGAACTTTGTCAGCCACAATCCTCCTATGTTTGCCTGTACCTCGGAAAAATAAATGCTGAACAAGAGGGGTCCCAGGACTGAGCCCTGTGGGACACCGCTTGTGACTGGCTTAGAGTCTGACATAGCTCCAGCAACTCTGACCCTGTGGGTTCTGTCCTTGAGCCAATTTGCAACCCATCTTGTGACATATGGGTTTACATTTAAGCTGGTGAGTTTGTCTATGATGCCCGAGTGGGGTATTGTGTCAAAGGCTTCTCCTGAACCTGTATCTCAGGGTGGTCTCACATGGTCACTGTACAGATGTTGGCAATGCTCACCAGAATGAATTATGCTAGCAGCATCACTTACCAACCTTCCAAGATTATGGAAGTCATCCACCTCCTGCAATGGATGGTCATAATTGCCCAACAGGCACTTCTCAAAGTTTCTGAAAAGGAAAATCCTGCTCACTCTAACACACCATGTAAGAGCACTGCACCTCCTAGTACCTGAAGCAGTCCTCATTCAAGTTTGTTTGAGGTCAGAAATAGTAGTGTATGTGCACAAATGCATGTTTCTGAATCATAGGTCATTCAACGTAACACTGCACAACAGTGCTACTAAATCTGTAGTGCTGCACCATGGCAATAAGAGATGGATATAGCACTACACAATGGCAATACAGACATCATATGCCATAAGCATGCGTACTCTGGCCACATGCTTCATGGTCAACATAATGTGCATAGTATAAACATGTCTGGGTAGTACATTGCATAATGCCAGAAATTCACAGTCAGTGGAGCTATTTAAGTTCATTAGCATAGTCGCCATTGTAACTACCAACTATTAACTTAATATAAAGCATCAGTGTCATTTTGCACAATACTACCCGGTATCATACAACTGTTAAACAGGAGAATTTTAATTAAGACTCTGTACTCTTGGAGATTCCTGCCTGGGAAAGGACTTCAGCCAGAATACTACATCCTTTAATGGATGTGAGTGACAGTGAGGGAAATGTATTGGTGTATGTGTAACTGGGAACCCATGGCAACAACATGGCATTGCATCATCTACCTGTGGCTGGTAGGGGGAGTCAAAACATGTACATTGAAAGCCTTCAGATGGACATGCCACAAAGAGTGTGGGGTTCCAGGGCCATATGAAGATGTATGGCTATGGTATGCAAATGGTTGGATAGGCTGTGCAAAGCACTAACTTCAACAGATAACCAGGTGCATAAAGGGGGTGGGGCAGTGACCATGGGTAAATAATATAAATAAGAGGAAGGCTGTACAAAGCAATAAATACATCTGATAACCAAGTGCATAAAAGAAGTGGGATTGTCACTGTAATCCATGACTTGTGGCAAGACTTAGAGACATAGTTCTTAGGCACAGGGACCACAGAGTGCGCTGGGGTCACTGGTGGTAAATGTTGCCTCCAAAGGTGCTTTCATTGGACACATTTCAAACACCATCTGGTCTGCTTCCACATGCCATGCTTTCCAAGGCTGTGGAAGGGCCTGGATGTGAAGAGATCAGTCACAGACTATCCCAGGTCAGACTACACAGATCATTGCTGAGATGGCATCACTATACTCTGCAGCTACACAACTTGCCAATCTAGTCATGAGTATAATCTAGTTCATAAATAATGATACTTCTCCAAATCAACAACTATAATGCCTTATCAGGCTGCATGTGCACATTTTATAGCTCATCACCTTTTCTGCCATGGACCACATCAAGAACTAACTCCACCAGTCAACATAGTGAATAATGTTAATAGTCATGTTGCAGCAGCTCACCCTGTCACTGGGAATGTGATCAATAACTCCCCACAGCATCCTAGAGTTCACCTACCATGAATCTACCCCATATTATGGTGCTGTACTCACCTGTCACTGTGGCACCCCACCTGCGGAGTTGATTATGACTTTGCCATTTTCACTCCCTAGCTCGTGTGGATATGGTGATGTCTGATGCAGTGTGGTCAGGCCATGCAAAAACATTCATAGTCTGGGTGTGATAACACATGCATCATATTATTCTGTGCTGCTTGTACCATGGCACATAGTTGTGGATCAGACTCCCCATTTTGCAGGTACTATAGTGTATTATGCCCACCTCAGTAATGGTACTGCTCCCACATGTTCCTGCTTAACTCTCCACCCTGTCCTTCTGTGGGTGGTAAGACTCATATAGAAGGCTTGGTCCTGCTGTACCATCTGTTTGTATAATGCCATGTTGTGCAGCATGACGTTCACAATAAATATCTTGCTGTAGATGCCTGGCTCTGTGGTGCAAATGGATGGATCTCTGATTGCAACCAAGGCAAATGGGCTACAATTAGCGAACTCAGCACTGAAGGAGCCAGGCAGGGAGGAATGGATGAGTGAAGTGGCATGGACCACTCACATTTCTCAAGGGAAGGGAGTGAGGGGACTACATGGGTTTGGAGTGACACTGGGTGGTTGGGAGGTGTTATTTCCTGAATAGACACCCAAGGAACAATTGCTTGTGCCTTGAGGGGAGAACCAAGGCTGTTTCAAATGAATGCCTTTTGCAGATGTTAGGGGATATATTCCACCATCCACCCATTGTACAATTACCCCCTGGAATTACTTTCCAGGTGGGTGTTGGTTGGGTGGGGGAGCAAAACCAGAAAAAGTCCTTGAAGCATCAAGATGGCTGCCTGACTGATGACACCTTCCAGTCAACCATTGCTCTGGTTATGAAAAGCAAATGGACTAGTTAGCCAATATGGGGATGATGATAAACAGAGAGCAGATATAAATATATCTTGCTAGAGCTATTGGGACTGTATTGCTATGCCCTTCCTGAGGTGTCTGTGCTTCAGAAATGCCATTCAAGTAGGATAAATACACACTGACTACATTTTATATTTCCACGTAGGCTGCATTATTGGCTATTTCCTGCATAGTCTTAGGGTTGAATATGAGTGTCATCTACCATGGCTCAAGGGTATATACAGCAGTGGCTGCAACACACACAAAAACAACATATTATATTGGCCTGCCTAGTGCTCTCATGGTACATGTCTGTATAGACCTACTTATCTTTTATGTGGGCATAAATACCAACCATATGCTGCATGAAGGCCAACATAAAAAAAAACGTTGCTATAGGTGTATGAATCAAGTGATCTGCTTTGCTGGTGCATTGGTATTTTATAAATAATGCCCAGGGCATTTCAGACTAACTGACAATTCTGGGAGTGGAATCCCTTTTTGCTGATGTATTTCAGGCAATTTATTAATAGGTGGGGCTTTAATGACAATATGCATGTACTCCATGGCTCCTAGGATTTCAGGAAAGTCCATGTGGACTATGTTGTAAAAGGTACTCATGGTGCCAGTTTTCTGCTCTGCAGTGCTGGAAAAATAATATATGCTCCTCCAAATGCTGTAGCATAATGCTGAGTGACAGATTTAGGATTTGTGAAGTTGACACCTATAATATTTCTTTCTTTCTTTCTTTCTTTCTTTCTTTCTTTCTTTCTTTCTTTCTTTCTTTCTTTCTTTCTTTCTTTCTGGCAGGGTAGGGCACTGATCACAAATGACCAATTTCAAGCCCAGCTCAGGTTGTACAGAAACAGCAATTCAAGTTACATAATATATGAGGCAAAGGACACACATACTAATGAATAAGTTGTTGTTGCAATAGCACATCTACATAAAATGAATAAATAAAACATAGTCTTTATTTACAAGGTGATATCACAACTAACAGAAGTTGACATACATGAAATATCTACACACTCAATAATGCCTGACAGGGTGAACATTACTGAAGAAATAAAGCCCATCCATGGGGCAACAGACTTCTCCATCCATCTAAGGTCTGCTATTTCCCCTAAAACAGCCACCTTGGAGAGCATTATTGAACTTCGATAATGGACTATCTCTTACATTGTGTAATGTTTGCTTCTTTTATTAGTATATACATTTTCATGCATTTTTGATGTATAAAGTTCCTCTGCCTAATCAAAGTTACAGTAACCTATGAAATTGTTGTTGGAGAAAGTATTTTGCATCCAAATATAAATGATGTAAGTATTTAATGTCCACACACACACACACACACACACACACACACACACACACACACACACACACACACACACACACACACACACACGCATGCATGCATGCACATGCATGCACTTGCATGCACATGCACACATGCATGCACACGCACACACAAACATACATGTGCACAAATGTGCTGAGCAATTACAGCCACTTTCTTGACTGAGCACATCTCAGATGTCTCGCACAGATCAAATGAATGAAAAAAAAATCATAAAATGCAAGGCATTCCAGCCCTCTGCCTCTAAACTGTCTCTAATTTTTGCTCTGTCCTCTGAAAACATTTGATTTTCTAGTAAATCATTAAGGATAGCAGTCAGTCACTAAATCTTGACATTATACTTTCTTACCCCTTATTGTTCAGAAAATGCACGCTGAAGGAAATATTTCTCCTCTATGTACTTTTTAAGTGAATTAAGATTATACTTTAAAATTGCCCCTAATATTAAGTCTTTGATTCTCTCATTGTTGTTGGTTTTGTCCAGAATTCTTGAATAAAGAAGTTGAGAGGTATGCGGTGTTTCTCTAAGTCTCTCCCTCTCACACGCTCTCTCTCTCTCTCTCTCTCTCTCTCTCTCTCTCCTTCATACACACAGATGGGATTTCAGTAATTTGCTTTTACCACACTTTTGATAGATGTGTTTTTTTAAGCCCATGTTTGGTGAGGGAAAAAAGGAAAATGGTAAGTCCTTGTAACTGCTGCTGCAGTTCTTTTGCTGTTTAATATTTTTGTCTTATTTCCTTTTTTCTTTTATGCTCACTAAACAACAAAGCCACATTTAATGAATGTGAAAACAGATGGCAGCCACTTACTGCTGTGGTACTGCTGCTACTCCCAGTATGGATCGCATCATTATACAAAAAAACTCATACAATAACTTGAAGAGCAAAAAAAGTTAAGTCCCTATTAAAATGTAGTAAACTGCTTGCTACACTTCTAGCAAGCAGCTGCTTCAGTTTCTGCCTCAATGAATGCCACATGCGAAGCTCTAATGCACTACTTCTGAATGCAAATACCTGCATTTAGATGCTGTAAATGCATCAAAGAAGGATCAGCTTCTGATGATCTTGTCCCCTAACACTTTCATCCAAGGATAGCTGCCAGCTTTGCTCCACCATAGCTGTACTACTCATATATGCCATGAATTTTGGTGTTCAAAATGGGTATCTTCTGCTATGCAGCATGCCCATTTTATGTTGTTGTCTTTCGGCTTTTCCCGGTTAGGGGTTGCCACAGTGGAAATCCAGTCCACTAATGATTGGCAGTAGATTTTCACGAACGCCGAGGTGTCAGCTCGAAGTTCAACCTTCAACGAAGGCATGCCCATTTACGCATGTCTTTCAAATGCCCACCCAACCATGGGGAGGACATGCAGACATCACACAGAAGGCACTCCCTGCACTCCAGCCAAGAATTGAACGGAAGAACCTCTTGCTGTGAGGCAACAACGCTACCGCTGCACCACCGCGGATGTCCAGCATGCCCATTTTATACTTTTCTGAATCAGTCCACCAATTTGGCTGTTTAATCAGTGTGTTTCATTTGCATGTGGTTCCTGACTTCCATGTAATTGTGCAGTCTTTGACATGTGCTGCATGCCATACTATTTTGACCCATGCATGACTGCACTACATGTAACTTATAATCACTGACATTTTGCACATTGCTGCTGTTCACACTAATTTGCACTGATTAATGTACTACATATCTAAGATTCCCCACCTAAATGTGCAAATATTGAATGAAATATACTAGATCTCAACGTTAGTACATATAAGTTGCAAGGGAGTGGTAAGGTGGCACAGTCCCACACATAGTAGGGACAGGGAAGCAAAAGTTCCCCTGCAAAAAATGCTTTAATGTCATGACATCAAGTTCCAAAATTCATTGTTATTCTTAGATAAACAGGCCTTATTTTTTGTAGTTGCAGGTTTTGCAGTTATGAATTTGTTTACTTTTAGTAGGGAGCCCTTCTTTAAACATTCTTACATGCTAACCCAGACTTAACCACCACTAAACGGATCTCATCTTCCAGTGGAAATATGCATTCTTGAAGACTCAAACCTTATGAAGTAGTATGCCTTGGCATGCCCTGAACTAGATTTGGAGTGTCAGCTATGGAAAAAAAGGAGTAAAGATAGATGATGATGATGATAATGATGAATTAGCCATCAAGTGAGCAACCTGGAGATCATTCTGTTATTAATGTCATTGTATTAACCAGCTAATCACCGTCATCTTACCTGTTTAACCATTTCCGTTTAATGCATATCAAATCATATTGTGTTATGCATGTAACAGCACACATAAATATGAGTTGCTAGTTTCAAAGTATAATATATTATAGCAATAACCCACGCCTGGGTGTGGGTAATGCTGTATTTACCCACGGTTGGTGTGGTTTGGTCATGAGGGTGAAGCCTGAGTGGCCAAACAAAGACAACCGTGGGTAAATCCAGCATTACCCACACCCAGAAGTGGGTTATTGCTATTATACTATGACATTATTTAAGAAAAATAATAACCTTTCTTAAATAAGGGCGTGCCTCCTTGCTGCCCTTCCGCAGCTGTCTGGTATTCTGCGTCAGTTCTGATGTACTGTGCATGCATATACATACGCAGTACATCAGAGCTGTGGGCAAAAGCAAAGGAGAAAGCAAAATCTCTGTTGCTTTTTACAATCTGTCTCTCTATGTTAAATGAATTTAACATAGTGAGACAGCTTTAAAAAAAGCAACGGAGAATCTCCTTTGCTTTTTTTTAAAGCTGTCTCACTATGTTAAACCCATTTAACATAGCGAGACAGTTTTGAAAAAGAGCAACGGAGAAAGCAAGATCTCCGTTGCTTTTTAAAGTGTCTCGCTATGTTAAATGGGTTTAACATACCGAGACAGCTTTAAAAAAAGCAACGGAGATGTGCCATTGCTTTTTGTAAAGCTGTCTCACTATGTTAAAATGGTTTAACATACCGAGACAGGTTGTAAAAAGCAACAGAGATCTTGCGTTCTCCGTTGCTGTAAAAAAAAGAGTTGTACTAATGGAAATATTTCGGTCGACCGGACCTTTTTCCATTACTATAACTCTGATTTACAACATGCAAGCTGACCAATCAGCATGCACATTTTGGAATATTAATGGGGGGGTCGTTGTATAATGCACATTTTATGACTTTAAATTAATCCACATAAGTGGCATGCCAGTGTGCAAAATGGACTTCATTTATATTATTAAGCAAATCGACTTTCTTTTTTCATTTAAAAAAATGTTTATATCTTCCTATACTATCATAATATATACTGATAATCAGGATTCAAGTGTTTAATTAACACAACTTTAATCAGAATGGGATATATCAGTCACATTTAGCTGAATCCCAGTTATAGAGCAGTGGCTAATATTGTAAATAATAATGGATAACTTTGAGGGTAGGGACATTTTCCCTTATGGTCAAGGTTTTGCATGACCTTGAAGTTAATATATTTAGAGATACAATGTATTGGAATACAGCCACCAAATTAGGGATGCAATGCTGGGGCTTGTCCTCTTGCAAAAAAAATATATATATTTTTGTTTTATTCCTAAAAATCATTCAGTTATATATTGATGTCTTTTCAGGCATTGCCAGTACAATATAAAGCCAAGGTTCAAACAACTGATGTTACTGCTTGGTAAAGACTTCTGCTGAATTGTAGTACTACATCTAAATTGTAAGTAGTAATTAAAAAAATAATTAATTAGGATATTCCTATAGCTGATGGCAGTCTGCCATCTCTCTCCCTTGCCAAATGAGATAATGCCTCAGCAATTTTTTTATACTGGTAATATTAGCCTGGGTACATGGGTCACTTAGATGCCTGATGCGCAGTCAGGTAAGTAATTATGCTGAAATATAAAATATAAAAGTAATGTTAAGTGCCCAAACATGCTGCAACAACACAAAGCAGTTAAATAACTTGAAAAATGTTGTTCTCTGCATACTATGTGCCTGCTAGTTTAGAGCCAAGGATTAAGACTGAGTTGCAAATGAACTTCATCCTGTAGTCCAAGATTTGATTCCCTCTATTCTGTTTGCCTATTGCTTAGACTTGAGCAGGTAACTTAACTAGGCAATACTCCAGACTCTCTACTGAAGAAGAGTGTTAATCCAGTTATCAATATCTAAAAAAACGAAATAAAATAAAAATACACCTCAAACCCTGATATGCAGGAATGAGTATTAAATCCACCACAGAGTTTCAGGAAAGTAAACTGTATGTTTTTTTTCCCTGCATCTGATAGTTTGCCCAAGTCTATTACTAGGCACAAATATGAATAATAAAAAGTCGAATAAGAACACACTGTTTTATTAAAATCCTCCAGTAAGTGCTTTCGTCTCTCCATAATCATGGCCTTCTTCAGAATGAAGTTTCAATAAAAATAAACCAGTTTAAATACAAACATCGCATGACTCAAGAACACAATTAATGTTTTAACCCCTTCCTTTTTAAATACATAACAAAATCTTCCCGATTATTCAAGCCTGGTGGGAAACAGGCATTAAGCTTCACTTGCTAACAGTGCTTATGCCACCCAAGCTCATCTTCTGAGTCAAACACATTTTTCACATTTTGTAAAGTTTCCAGCACAATAAATTTAAAATCAACATTACACATTCCATTTTTGTAATGTTTACTTAAAGCATTTTTCTCATCTCCTATTTGTACACCATATATCCTTCTGTTAAGTTCTTCTGTGGTCCTTCCTACATAAAATGACTTGCAGTCAACACAAAAAGCTAAGTAAATCACAAATTTTATTTTGCATGTAAACACTCCTCTAATACCGATCTTATTATTACCTAACATAATACCTGCAGAATCAGTGTACAGAAAATTATACATGTTGCAATTGTAACATTTGACCATTCCCCACCAGGCTTGAATAATCAAGAAGATTTTATCTATAGCAATGCGTTCTTATTCGGCTTTTTATTATTCTTATTTTCAGTGTTAAGTCTGTATCACTGTGATTTAGTAGTACTAGACACAAATATGTTGCTCTGAGATATAAGTTGTGTATATTTAGCTGGATCATCTTGATATACCACACAGCTTGTCTTAAAATTCAATCACTCAGAGACTTAGTGTTTTTTTTTAAATCTCACTCTAAGTTCCCATAGCCTTTTGAGGTAATATTTTAAAACCAGCAGATATATCATACATTGCCTTTGTGCATTTAATTTTGTAAATGGTTTTCCCTCAATGCAGACAGTAGGTATTAATGTACTATTGATGCAGGTGTTCCATCATAATAACAACAGAGGAATGCACTGCCAGAGTATCCCTGAAACTAAAGTCTTCCTGGTACTGAGGAAACATCCTAATGATCCTTTGAAAGAAAATAAATAATCTCATTACTTAATTATATCATAATAACTATAATAAAGATTAATCTCATTACATTAATGTAGGTAATGAGTTCCCTCATTACCTGCATTACTCCCAACTTACTCTCACCAACAACTACTAAATAATCCATACTACTGCCCATCTCTTCAAACTATAATACAAACACACACCCCTACTCGGCATCTTAGGTCCTCTAACAAACAACTCCTAGCCATAACTGAACCCAGCAAAAGAGATGGACAATGTCTCTATTCCCAAACATTGTAATGCACTCCCTCTCTCTGTTACCCAACTAGATTCTTTAAAAACATTTAAATTTGCACTAAAAGAACACTATCTCAATAACCTTGTCTGTCCTTGTAGTCACATGATTAAACCACCTTAAATGTTTTGGCCACTATACACTACAAATACTTTTACTAACTTAGTATAATTGCAATTTACACTATCTGTCTTTGTATCCAATCTCTCTTGCTTTCTTAATTTCTGTGACTGAATAAACAGAATCAGTTAAACAGTATTCTTACTTATGAGAATATACAAACAGAATTACTAAAAATTTAGCACACTGGGTTTCTTATATTGTATACTTCTATAAAATGTATTTGTCTTTGTATATCTACTGCAATTTGTATTTTGTAAAAACTTTCTTGACCTTCAAACTTAAGCTAATGTTATGTAAACATTTCTATAACTGTATGAAGCTTTTCTCCTCGAGCCTCCACTGAAAATGGGTTGTTGGGCCCACTTGGACTTGCCTGGTCAACAAATGTCAATAAATAAATAAATAAATAAAATTGTGTGTGTCGATCTTCCACAATTAGTTGTTTTGCTCAGAGTCAAGGTGATGATCCCTTGTGATATAGATGTTTGAAAAAACTCATCAAGCTGTTTTTAAATAACAAAAGTTGGATCCACATATTAATATTGATATGTATTATATCCAAGAGCTGCTTTTATGTACATATATATATATATATATATATATATATATATATATATATATATATATATATATATACACACACACACACACACACACACACACACACACACATATATATATATATATATATATATATATATATATATACCTATATATATATATATATATATATATATATATATATATATATATATATAGAGGCCTGCTTAAATTTACCAAAACTCCCAAATGTCAGCTTCACAAATGTCAGCTCATAAAAATCAACTTTCACAATGTTGGCATAACTTCGGAGCATGCAAAGTCTCAAACAGTATTTTTTGTGGATCCTGCACTGCCACAATTCCTGCTATATGCTAACTCTGAGATCACACAATCCCTGGGGAATAAGCACATTCTCCAATCTTGGGGACTGTTGATTTCAACAAAAGCAGATAGAAACGACAACACTGTGTAAGCTATGCTTGGAAAAAATATCCAATAAAAATTAAAAAAAAAAAAACAAATGTAAACACGCTAGAATTATTTATTAAAATGAGAACATAAACAAGTGCAAAACTTTTGGGCTATCCCCTTCTTCAGTGCTAACAATTAATTAAATAATTAATTAATTAATTAATTAATTAATTAACAAAGCCAATATTATATTAAAATAATTTGAGTCACATGACACAGCCATCCAATAAAAAACAAATATAAAGAACAAACAAATATGAAGAGACCAATAACAGAATAACAAACAAATAAAATTAACATAAGTGCATTTGCTTTTTAACTAAGACTGGTTTCAAAGTAACTGTACTATTCAACCCTGGAAATATATTGGTTTTAAGTCTTAAAATCCTACCATATTCATCACTTTCCAGTATATTATTCATATCATCCCCTCTAATATTTTATAAATTACACAAATAACCCTAAACTTAAATTCATGAGTAAGGTCATTGTCCACAACATGCTTTCCCAGTGCATTTGTCAAAACACCTCTTCTTATATCAGAGTTGTGTTCAATAATGTGGTCTTTAAACTTACGACTGCATTTACCAATATAAAAAGATGGGCATTTTGAGCACATTGCAAATTAAACAACATAAGAGGCATTGCAAGTAGCTTAACAGCAGAACTTAAACATTTTCCCCTGTTACTGGATGTATGAATGAAGTACAGTTAATAACCTATCTGCAACGGCTGCAATTATGACAAGAAAATGTTCCTTGTATGTTATTAAGACTAACAGCTTTCTCTGTTCTCATATGATTATAACATAATCTTCTCTTTAGGTTGGTACTGGTTCTATATGCAAATCTGGGTTCATCATCTACAAGTTGCTTTAGCTCAGTTATCAAAATTTTCCAGTTCTTTCATATCACATCCTCAGCATTTCTTGTTCTCCTATTAAAGGTAGTCACATATCTAACATTATTATTATTTGATGTTAAATCTCTGTTCATATTCAGAATAGTATTTCTTGTGGCACTTAAAAAGGTCCTGTCTTCCCTTCTCTATCACTGATAACCCCATTCATGATTTGCTGCATTACCATTTCATTATATCCCCTTTCATAAAACTCATTAATCATCTCTTCCATTTGCTTTTTACATACAACCTCATCAGTATTCAGTCTACTAATCCTAGTAAACTGACCCTTAACTATTCCATTGAAAACGTGTGGAGCATGCATGCTCTTCTTGTGAGTATATCTATTAGCATGCACCTGTTTCTTAGAGGCACTGATACTCATAAGTTCCATGTTTGTAGCTATTTGTATGTCTAAATAAATGATCTGTTCAGCGGAACAGTTCAACTTAAACTTTCAAAAATTAGTAGTACCATCCAAGTACTCTGTATAACTTCTAAGGGATTCTTCATTTCATCCCCATGTTAAGAAATAGTCGTCCACAAAACATTTGTATAATAGAACATTTGCATTCAAGGCATTTTTATCACTAGACACATATTCCTTCTCCCACTGATTAAGCACTAGATTTGCATATATATTTGCCATGGGTGTACCCGAGGCCACATCAGCAACTTGCGAATATGGTTGTCCCTCAAAAATAAATATATTCTTCATATCAATCAGTTGGGAAATGTTCAATAAGTGAGCTGTAGTTCCCAAGGTACAGGCAGAGCTGGATCCAGCACTAGGTGATGTAGGCAGTCGCTTAGGGCCCCTCTGGGTTGGGGGTCTCACTGGGGGCTGCCACAAATTTAACTGTTCAATACACTAAAAAACATTTGCATTTTTTATGTCATCCATGCTTCTTTAAGGATGAACTCTCTGTGCATGCATCATGCATCTTGCATGATGCTTGTTGGAACCAGGGAATGGAAAGTGCAATATTTAATCAAATTAAGCTTTGGACATGACTGTTCCTGCTTTCCACTCAGCACTCAGATGGGGCTTTCATCTTTATGAAGTGGATGTAGGAATGGACTGCTGCTGCTGTTGAATACTCACTGGATGAGCATCTGCTTGCAATATGTGGATGCGTGTGTGTGTGTGTGTGTGTGTGTGTGTGTGTGTGTGTGTGTGTGTGTGTGTGTAATGCCCTGGTAGAAATGGCAGGTTAGTTAATCAATACCAAAAACACCAAAGAATGCATGAGGACAACAGTTCAAGGTTTTTAGCGTAGTTAATCTTTAATATTTGCTATTCATCACACAGACTTCCTCAGAAAGGTTAGTTAATCATCTTGTTCAGGCTCAATCCCTGTACCTTGGCTACAGGAAACAAGAGCCTTAATCCTTCACACCAACTACCAGACTGCGTAGGTGACTGAAATGTGCTGGAATGGGTAATTTTGTCATTTTTAGGTTCATATATACTGTTTCACTGCTTAATGGACTATATCTGCAGGAGTGCATTTTCAAGGAATGGGAGTCTCAGTGAATTTTAAAGGAATGTGAATTTTAATGAATTTTCAAGGAATGTGATCTTCAAGGGAAGAGAAGTTTATTGCCACTCACACTAAGTCTGTTTTCAATGTGCAACTGCAAATATCCATCACTGTTTTTGCCACAGAATTTCAGAGCAGTATTAGTAGCACAAAAGGTAGCATAGTTGCCTTTGATACAGAAGCCAGTGGCTTCTACTGTCACACCATGTAGACGAATTGTTGATACTGCAGTGCATTTTAAGGGGGAGGAGTGTTGCACTCCTCGGTGTGTTGTCCTTTGATGATTTTTATGGGGAAGGAGGGTTGCACTCCCCAATGTGTTGTCCTTTGATGATTTTCAAGGATGAGGAGTGTCGCACTCCTCAGTGTGTTGTCCTTTGATGACTTTTCAGGGGGAGGAGTGTTGCAATCTGCAGTGAGTTGTCCTTTGATGACTTTTAAGGGGGAGGAGTGTTGCACTCCTCAGTGTGTTGTCCTTTGATGATTTTTAAGGGAGAGGAGTGTTGCACTCCTCAGTGTGCTGTCCTTTGATGATTTTTAAGGGGGAGGAGTGTTGCACTCCTCAGTGTGTTGTCCTTTGATGTTGTGTTGAGCAGAGGCCCCCACCAGTCTATGTTTATGGTAGGAGATGTGAGATCTTTCACATCCATTTAAACTATCAAAAAGAATAGTGGGGCGGAGCCTGAATGGCTAACTGAAAGCAGCATTATTTTAGAGCTCCATATAACTAGTTAAATAAGACAGGAAAAAATATTCTTTTTTTTCAAAGTATAAAATCTTATAGATAAAGGACTAATTTACATAATTAGAAACTTTGGTGAAGTTTTACAAATAATTTCCTGTCAAAAGGCTTGGAGATATATTCACTTGTTAAAATGAGCAACTCAAAGAATTCTTCACCAGGATGCTGCCTTAAAGAAGGAACTACAACAGATGGCATCTACCCTGCAGGAGTTGTCTTTGAAGATGGATGATTTTAAACAGAACCTGGAAAATCTTAAAACAAGCAGTCAAAAACAGGCTGACACCCTCAAGGAAATGCTACAACAACACCAGAGAAGGATAACAGGAATAGAGGTTTCTCTAAATGACTTAGAAAGAAGACTTAAGGAAGAGGAAACACAGAAAGAACTGCTTCTTAAACAAAACACTTGGTAGGTTAATAAAGTAGATGACTTGGAAAATAGGGAGAGGAGAAATAACATCAGGATTTTCGGATTACCTGAAAACACAGAAGGTGAGGATATTATTTCCTTTTTATCAAACTGGATCCCTGACTTTTTAAATTTAAAAGAAGGACTTTCCTTTGGCATTGAAAGGGCACACAGAGTTCCTGGGAAACCTGCCACTAACTCAAACTCTTCTCCTAGGTCAATAATTAGCAAATGTCTTTCATACTTGGATGAGGAATTGATTTTAAGATCTGCTTGGAGGAAGGCACCTCTAAAATATAAACAGAGCCTGATAAGATTTGATAACAACTATTCATCTAGAATAATGGAACAAAGGAAAAAAGTGTGGCCAAAAATAAAGTTTCTGAAACAAAATAACATCAAGGCACAACTTGCATATCCAGCTAAGATAAGAATACTGTATGCCAATTAGATGAGGACTTTTATTGACTTAGAGGAAGCCTCTTCATTTATTAAAACTAATAATGTGATTACTTTACCAGAAGATATGGATTGGATGTCACCCTCTCTCAAGAGAACAAAATAAACAAATGTCTGGACAGATGTCAAAAAGAAGAAGCAAAAGACTGATACTGTTACAGCCAAATCTCTCAAAGCATCTACTATGATATGAATTGTTTTAACATTACTTTAAAGGACCGATTTTGCTGCTTGGAATTTTAAAACAAAGGTAACTAACTACTGGAATCTTTATATTTTTTGAAAATAGATGACACATGAGAGTTTTCACATTACCTCAGGTATGTAAAACAGGGTACTTTTCTTTCACAGAAGGAGGGTTATATAGCACATATATTTATACTGTAAATCAACATACATTGTATATGTGTATTTTCTCTTAATTTTCTCTTTTCTTCCTCTCTTCTCTCTTTTCTTATTATTTATTTTAATTGCATCTTGTCTCCCTTTCTAAATTCTCTCCTATTTACTGTACTAATATAGTCTGTATATATTTAATAACTCACTATCTATACATAGATAAATAATAGTCTAAAATAATCTAGTTTTAAGGTAGACAAATTGGAATAGTGAACTTAATTAATTGTTATTACATTATTTATTAGAGTAATGATGGTCACTGTTATGCTTATTGGGATTGGGGACATGTTCGTGATTAACTCTGAAATGTTCTATTCATGTACATACGTTCTTTGAATTATTTCCTTTTAGTATTAACAAATACATAATAAAAAAGGAGGGAAAAATGTACTGTTGGTTAATCGAAGTAAAGCTTTCTTCACATTCTATTTGTGTTGCCATAGCAACAGTAAATAACTGCTGCAGTTTCTAAGGACACTGTGAATCTGCAAAGTGCATTTATCCTCACAGATAACAAATAATAAGAAAAAGTAATGTTGTTTAGTTATTAAAATGAAAAACAACCTAAACAAGGTAAAATAAATACATAATAGGATTATTTGTAAATATTTTATGATTTATCCTCACAGGATTACATATTCCTGGAAACACAACTGAAATGTTCCCAAACTACATGTGCACTAAAATGTAGCTGCTTGATTGAAAAGCATTACTCAGTTTAACATGCTGATTTCACAAGATGTCTGCACTGTAAAAGTTACATTTTATATGTTACTTGAAATTGTCAGTCTCTAGTGCACATGAAAAGATGCATATTACTTTTTGAAACATGTTATCTTAGCAGTTACCTCACACTCTGTACAAACTCACTTGGTAACTGATAGCTATTCATTTAAAATATCAGTTTAAATATTAAATGTGCCCTTGAAATGCTATTGACATTTTGACAAAATATAATCTGAATTGTAAAATGAATGACTTGAAAGAAGTGAAGTAATGCATATATTTCAAAGACAGTTCTTGACACTACAGTAAAAGTAAAAATATATATTCACAAAGAATTATTGAAATGTTTTAATCTTCCAGTTAAAATAGCTTACTGTCAACATTTTGCGACATCAGAAAGTTTGAAGAGCTAGGAAATTACTATTCTTTGTCTTTATAATGATTATTAGACAGATGTTAGACTCTGCTTAGTCTAATGAATTGTGACATATGTTCATGAGGAAAAGTGGACTCAGTTACTCACATTGGACTACACATTCCTGGAAACTCAACTGAAATGTCCCCAAATTACTTGTGAATTTAAATGAAACTGCCTGATTAATAATAATAATTTACTTTAACAACCTGAATCCATAAGCTACCTGCTCTATATAGGCTACATTATATATGTCACTTGCATATGACAGTCTCTGGAGCACACGAAAAAATACATATTATTTTTGCAACATGCTATATTTGCACTAACCATACATTCTAAACTAACTCAATTGGCAACTGACAAGTTATTTATTTGAAACATTAGTCTAAATATTAATTGTGCCCTTGAAATATTGTTGCCGTTTTGACAAAACAAAACCTAAATTGAAAAAAGAATGATTTGAAGAAGTGACATATTGTACAGATTTCAAAGACAGCTATTGACACTACAATATAAGTAGAAATGTATACATGCAAGGAAAAATTGAAATGCTTTATACTTTTAGTTAAAATAGCTTATTGTTAACTTTTTGCTTTATCAGAACATTTAAAGAGCTAGGAAATTATTTCTAATTTGTCTTTATAATGTTTACTAAAGTGATGTTAGTCACTGACTTGTTTAATGGATTGTGAGTCATGTACAAGATGGACTACTGAATGGTATTTCTGTTTACCTATGTTTGCTGAATTTCTTTTATTAGTACTGATTTAAAACAAGGGAAAGAAAGGGAAGGGAAATCTCTGTTTTTGGTCAAGGGAGGAGAGGCTTAAGAATATTCTAACTGCCCTGAGAACACTCTAAGATGCTCTAAATACTATTTGATTAATACTTACCTAAGGTAAGTTTTGATTACCATAAAGGTACCTTTACATTCATTCTAGACTTGATGTAATTACCCATTCTGGAAGCAGGAGGTGCCCTATGCAGGATGGGAATTGTCAGGGTGATCATAGTTCATTCTTAGACTCTGCTTTGTAAATATATAAATATGTAAAAGCACTGCACACTAGAATGTAGGGTGTCTCTACTCTGAGTCAGGATACCACTGATAAGCCATGTCTTTTCATAAGTGTAAGTTGAAGTTGGTGAGCTGAAGAGTGGGAAAGTAAAGGAAGACAGTACACCTACATTAAATGCATATTTCATTGGGAATCACTCATTGTCTCCTGTAGAGTCCTTTTAGTCAAATTATTTTAGTAATAATCTATTTGTTGTTGGCTTATTTAGTGTATGTTCCTCTGTTGCATTTAATTTATCCAGAATGATGTATCTGACATGTTTGGGATCTCTTAAGGGTAACTAAATATTGAATATTTTCTAAGTCAACATATTAATTGTTTACACTACTAACATTCCATCCTGATATATAAAATACTATAGAACAATAACAGAATAATATAGAATTTCATATCTCTTAAGAAAATTATCCATATAATAATTTAACATATGGAGCTCAGTTGAAATTGATGGTTAAAGGTATGAGTGATAATCCAATAGATCTATCTTTATCTATTGGATTAGGAATGACTTTCATTCCATGTTTAATGGGAAATTCATATTTACTTGTATTTGATACTTTAGAATTAATGTTTTATAGAAGTACATTTTTAAAGCCTGAGCAGAATTTTACCCTACTTACATTTAAAGAAGAAAGAACATTAAATTACACTCCCAAGTTTGCACACATAAAAATAACATCCAATGTTATCAAAGAATATGGTATAACTACTATGATCAAAATAAAAAAAAGAAGCAAAAAGTTTCTTCCAACAATAACTTGAAATGGATTTAACATTCTTATCATTAAATACTAATGGCTTAAATAATGCAAATAAAAGATCAAACTTACTAAAATATTTAAATCTAAATAAGGCACAAGTAGTATTTCTCCAGGAAATGCATTTTAAGACTAATGATAGCTATATTTGGAACCCTAAGGAATATACAGTCTTAGCTCAATCCTCCTATAGAACAAAGACAAAAGGAGTATCAATTATCTGGAAGAAAAACACAATCACTCCAGAAGTTATTTATAAATATGAAGACAAAGAAGGTCTACTAGCATTTGTTATAATTAAATTTAATAACAGAATATGTACTTTAGCTAATCTACATTGGTTCCCAGGAATTGGAGCAGGAATGGTTAAAAAACACCTAGATTTTATTTCCAACAATTATCAAGGAAATCTTATACTGGGAGGAGACTTTAATTGTACCTTAGAAGCTTCTGAAACCACCAAGAAGTTTTTTTGCATAACAACTATTTCAAAATCATTAAAAATCGATTGATTCATTTCATTTAATTGACAATTTTAAAATAAAAGATGATAAATCCTTATTATTTCCCCATAAAGACCATAAATTTGGAACACAAACCAGAATAGACAAATTATTCTTAGTTCAAGATTTACAAACAAATATCCTCAACTTCTCAATAATTCCATGCCCCTTCTCAGATCATGACTCTCTGATAATGAAGCTCCAAATAGAGTTTAAACCTTTAATCCTGTCAACTAGAATTCCATCATATATCACGAAAATTAAAGAATTCAGACCCTGGATGTTGTCAGAACTACAATTATTTCTTGAAATTAATAATACAACAGAAATCAGTAGAGTCATGGTTTGGGACTCACTAAAAGCGTATTTATTTGTTAAGACCCTTAGCTGGTACAAAAACAAAGTTAGAGAGTGGGAATCTGAATCATTAGACTTGCAAACCAGACTCTTGACAGCAAAATCGAAAAAAATCAGAATTGTCCAGAAGTCAAAAAAGAAATAGAGGAATTAAATAAAAAATATAATGAAATTCTAACACACAAAACTTGTCTAGCCTTGGAAAAATTTAAAATAAACTCATTAGCCACCTCCCCCAGATATCTACATAACTTATTTACAAGAATTAAAATACAATCTAAAGCAAATAACAGTAGTATATATCATGAAAAGAAAGGTAAAAAAGTATTAGATATAAGAGACATCCTTGAAGCATTTTGGTTCCATTATATGGAACACTTCAAACAAGAAGATTTAGATACCAACCAAATAAACTTAGATACAAACCTTATCAATATAAAAAAAAATGCCTGAAAACTTAAAATAGACCTTTTTTTTTAATATGTATTTACTGGGTTTTAATATTCATGATGGTTACTCATTGATTGGTTGGTTTATGATGCACTATGACTGATAGGATAATTTTTGAAAGTTTTTTACTATTTAATGGTTCAATTAATTAAATTTGGTATTATCTGATGAAGTCATTGTGAGGAAAGACGAAAACGCAATTTTTTTGCCAAGAGCGTTAATCTGTGGATTCTTATTACGTTTTGTCCTACTTGGTGTTAATAAACTGTGGAACCTTTGCTGGCGTGTTTCCTGCCTTCGATTTGGTTGCTTTGGACTTTACTTGGTTTAGTTCATTTACTTCTGGTTCACTGGTTTTGTTGTGCATTCCGGATGGAAGGCGGAACACCCAAAGAAGAGATGGGGGAATCACGGAGATTGATAGGTCAACTTACTCAGCTAATTGACCTTTTGACGCCGCTTTGCCAGACGTTCTGCCGGAAGCAAGGAGAAGAGGGTACCAGCGTGTCGGAATGGACCGAATGGTCAACGGGAGTCAAATCCAAAAGAAAACGTCGCAATAGTGGATCTGCACATTGCGACCTTGTAGGAGAAGAACCGAATGGTGAGACTTTTAATCCGGCTCAGACGCCAATGCTTTTGGCGCAAATCGACACTGGAAAGGGGTCGTCCTCCTTGCTGGCTGATACTGGCAATACTCCGGATAACCCCACTAGCAGCCATAGAAGCAAAGGTACTGTCAATAACTCTTTCCACACTTCGTGGAAAAATAATCATATTAATGACTGGTTAAAAATGCCTTTTAATATCCAGTTTAAAAGTGGACAAAAGCAGACCTCTGCTGATGGTACTAGTTATTTTAACAAATTAGACAAACTGTATAAACTCATGATGAAATTTAAAACTTTAACTATAGAAAATGAATACTTAACAGAGTGTATCAATAGGAAAGTGGTTCCTAAGGGTCTCAGAATACACAAGTACCCTAACAATGTTATAGGGGGATCACTTTTTCATCAAGAATTGTTGAAAGTTTTTAATCATTGCGGTCTTGAAATTTTAAAGTTAATTATTCAGGAAAATAATAGAGTGCAGGAATTGTTGCAAAATGAGATAGAGACATTAGATTTATGTATTAAGGAAGACCTTATTTTTCAAATTAGAGAAGAAAGAGACAAATATTACAAAATAAAGGATGATATTGAGTGGAAATGCAGCGAAGTTATTGAAAGGAAAATAAGTAAATTAAAGAGAGATTTACATGAGTATGAGAATAATACCCATTATCCCAAGCCGCCCTTTAAGAAAATTGATTATTATCAGCATTATGTGGATCCATCTTTTGTACACTATGATAATGATGGTAAAGGAAGGGTATATTCAGATTATGACAACGAATTCCCCCCTTTAAGGAGAGATTCTCATAACTCCTATAATAATCAGGATGGATATCAAAATTTTCAAAAAAGGGGGGGGGGAGAAGGGGGAGGGGGGGTATTAGATACAATACACCCAACCCCTGATATTGAACAACATCACAACGCAATTCAAGTTGATGGCATTACACATACTTTTGAGAATTTTACCATTTACAATTTCAGTAGTATTGTTCCTACTGAAACCCATTTTCACTTGTTGAGTAAAGGGTTCAAATTTATTCCAACTGTAAAGGGTGAAATGGTCAATACCATTATAGATGTCAAGCTTTTTCTTAGGAAAATTAATTTTGGTATTTTGTTTGCCTCTACTAATTCAAATAACAAGAGTAATTTACCTCCTCAAGACTCAGTTTTGGTCCGTAGAAGTACATACAACCCACCCCTGCATCCGCAGGTTAAAAATTTCGAAAATATGTTAGAAAACAAAATTAGACAATTTTATGAAGAAAGGGTCATTGAATTTAATCTTTCTAAGCAAGAAAATGAAATTTTGTATGAGTTAAAAAATAACAATGACCTGAGAATAATGAAACCGGACAAGGGTGGTGGGATTGTTCTCATGGACAATATTATATATGAAGGAAAGATGAATTTCATATTAAATGATATTGTAAAATACACCTTAGTCTCACTTAACGAAATCAATTTGGCCTATTACAAAATTGATAATTTATTAAACAACTTATTATATGAAGGATCAATGGATAGAAAAACTTTTGAATATCTATATGTGGCAAAACCAAGAATACCAATAATATTCGGAATACCTAAGGTCCACAAAAACTTGGAAGACCCTCCTTTGAGACCTATTGTCTCAGCGGCAGGGTCCAAAACACTTCCATTGGCAAAATACGTGGACAATAAGGTAAAACATATAAGTACTGAGAATATATACACATTGAAAGATTCATGGGATTTTTTAAGATGCATTGGTCCGGAATTATATAACGAAGACTTACTATTTATTACCATTGATGTCATGGACCTTTTTACGTGCATACCACACAATGAAGGTCTCACTATGTTTGAAGAAATGGTTTATAGAAATACCAAGTTAACACAGGCTGAAAAAAGTATAACTACTGGGTTAGTTGATATGGTAATGAGATATAATTTCTTTACCTTTCAAGGAGAATACTATCAACAAATCCAGGGTACAGCAATGGGCGCAGCCTGTGGGCCCATTTATGCTGATATAGTCCTAGCCAAATGGGAAGAAGATTATATAATCAATTCTGTTTACAATGAATGCTGGACACTGTATCGTCGTTTTCTAGATGACATAGTTATTTTTTGGATAGCAGGAATTGATAGATTCAATGAATTTTTCGATTACATAAACAATTCCACCAATTTCTTAAAATTTACCTATTCCCTTTCAAGAGAAAAATTGCAATATTTAGATGTAGAAATATACAAGACAGCATGTGACTTCGAAACTAAGATTTACAGGAAGAAAAGCTTTTGCAACTCCTTTCTTCACTTCACTAGCGCACACCCCTCACATTGCAAGAGGAATATTGTCAAGGGGCAATTTGTGAGGGGTAGTAGGATGACCAGCGCTAGTGAAGATTTTCTTGCAGAATGCAATTTACTTAGTAAAATGTTTGAGGAAAGGGGTTATCCAAGGGACTTTATAATGAAATTGAGAACTGAGGTGGAATTGGGGAGGGAAACTAAATTTCAGCCAATAAAGGGACAAAAAATTAATAACAACATTATAGTAAATAAGACTACTAACATAGAGAATGAACTAAGATATGAACAGGCTTTAACTATGGAATATAATGTGTCTAATATGAGGGTTAGTGAAATATTTAGAAATGAATGGACTAGGTTCCTAGCCTTATCTGATATAAATGGTATAAATAATTTGATTCCAAAAATTGTATATAGAAATGCTAGGACTATAAAGAACATTTTAGAATCCCAAACCAAACGGAATACAATAAATGAAGGAATAGATGGACAAAAAAGGAAAGGTAGTTACAAGTGTGGTCACTACAACCAATGTGACCACATGTTAAATGCTACTGAAATAATTATCCCTAGTAGGAATAACAAAATAATAAGAAGTAATGGTTTTTATAACTGTAAGACAAAGGGAGTAGTTTATATAAGCATTTGTAAAAAATGCGATTCCTTCTATATAGGAAAAACCGAACGAGTCTTGAGGAGAAGAATATACGAACATTACTATGAGATTTCTAAGGCTAAAGATACCAACGCCTTATATAGACACACAAAAGAATGTAAAGAGGCTACTTTTGATTTTTTTGTTATTGAACAGGTGAAAAAGGATTTAAGAGGAGGTTTATGGGAAGAAAGGGTAGCTTATAGGGAGCTATGGTGGCAAATATTTCTTAATGCCACGAAGAAACCTGGCTTAAATGAAAGTGTATCCATAGCCCCAGTACTCAAATTAAAAGCTGCAGATATTTAGGAGTCAAAAAATATAATGACATACATCTTTTTAAGCTTGTAATATATATAATGGCCAATAGATGGTAGCATTTACTTACAACAAGTAATGGATTTTGCATTAAATTTAAAATAAGGTTTTTTAAACAGGAGCATTGTTTTATATGTACTTTGAAATTGTTGTCCTGCACTTTATATATCTTAGAAAATCAGTTTTAGCATTATATATATAATTAACTTATTTTTAATACATTAATTTATTGAAAAAGTCAAGTAACAAAGTTTTTTTTAATATGTATTTACGGGGTTTTAATATTCATGATGGTTACTCATTGATTGGTTGGTTTATGATGCACTATGACTGATAGGATAATTTTTGAAAGTTTTTTACTATTTAATGGTTCAATTAATTAAATTTGGTATTATCTGATGAAGTCATTGTGAGGAAAGACGAAAACGCAATTTTTTTGCCAAGAGCGTTAATCTGTGGATTCTTATTACGTTTTGTCCTACTTGGTGTTAATAAACTGTGGAACCTTTGCTGGCGTGTTTCCTGCCTTCGATTTGGTTGCTTTAGACCTACAAAAACCTATATCCTAAAAAGAAATTGTTGACAAGATAAAAGAAAGTAAATCTAACAAAGCTCCAGGGATAGATGGTATAATTAATGAAATTTACAAACTCTTCCCTTCAACAGTAATCTCCCTTTTTCATAAAACTTTGCTAGAAGTCCAGTCAGAAGCAAAAATACCACCCTCATGGAAATATTCTCTCATAACACCAATTCTAAAAGATAATAAATCATCAGACCTTTGCACCTCATACAGACCTATATCATTACTGAATAATGATTACAAAATATTCATGTCAATACTAGCTAACAGAATGAAAATCCCACTTTCAAAGACAATTAATGATCAAACTGGATTTTTATATAACAGGCACACACATGATAATATTAAAAGGATACTTACTCTTATAGATTATGTGAATAAAGAAGATAGAGAAACACTTGTAATCGGATTAGACATAGAAAAAGCCTTTAATTCCCTCAACTGGGAATATCTATTTAAAACTTTAGCATTACTTGAATTTCCTCCTCCCTTCATCTTATTACTAAAAACATATATATTAATAACTTAGCCTACATTAAATTAGGTCTTTTTACCTCAGAATCTATCCATATAACAAAAGGTACTAAACAAGGATGTCCCCTTTCTCCTATTTTATTTTCTTTGGCTATAGAAATACTTGCAGAAATAATATGTAATAATCCAAGAATAAAAGGAATAAAAGTCTATGACCAGTACATATCTAAAATAATGCTTTTTGCTGATGATATTTTATTAACCCTATCAAACTCCAGAGAGTCATTAGGAGAGCTAGAAGAAATAATGGAGAAATGTTATAAGATTTCATGTTTACACTTTAATAGGTCAGAATCAAAATTTCTATTTTTAAATAAGAAAAAACAACTACAAGTTACAGATAAATCCATCATAGGAAAACAAAAACTTACGCTAAATTATTTGGGAATAGTGTTATGCAAAAATATAAACGAAACAATATTAATAAATTATAAAAACATTATTGAAACAATAAATATATATATATAGAAAAGTGGAACAAAATTATATTAACTTTTGAAGACAGATTGCAACTAATAAAAATGGTCTTATTGCCAAAAATACTATATGTAGCATTAGCAATACAGTTAATTCCTGAAAGATGCCTTCTTAAAGAAATAAACTCATGTTTAATAAAATTTTTATGGTATCCCAAAAAGAAAAGAGTTGCTCCAACTCATCACATTATACCCTGGAAACAAGGAGGATTGAACTTCCCAGAAATAGGAACATATATAAAAGCATCTGTGCTTAAAACTACAATAGACTGGATAAACCCAAATTATTTTGCCAACTGGAAAGAATTAACAATGGCTATATTAACAAATAAATTTAATCTGTTAAAAAAATGTTTAATAGTAGACAAATCAAACAAACCCTGGTACATACTATGCATAAGTATACAATATGCGTTTATATCACGTTATCGAAAGATGAAAATACCAAACGATATTTCATCAAACCTAAAATATCTAAACCACATAATATCGAACATTCAGAACAGCAAATTTGCTATTCCGTAACACATACACACAACACAAGCACACCTAAAAAATATCAATACACACACATACACTTATAATCCTACAACTTACCCTACACTAAACTATACATACAATACTATCTATCCACGTACCTTAACCTAAACCCTAACCCTAAGGTCTGTCACTATCGCACACTCACCTAACCCATGCCCTAACCCTAACTCACTTAACCCGCCCCTAACCCTATGTCACCTAACCTGCGCGCTAACCCTAACTCACCTAACCCGCGCCCTAACCCTAACTCACATAACCTGCGCCCTAATCCTAACAACCACACAATCGCACACTTACCTGAACCTGACCCGTAAATTTCCACCACAGTGCTGAAAATAGCAAAGCCACAGAACCAGCCAACCAAATTCTTTCCCTAGGAAAGAATTTGGTGTTCTGCAGCTTCGCTATTTTCAGCATTCGCTCAAAATGGTTCAATATTAGAACATTCAAAGTTTTAAAACTTTGATGTTCTGATATAGACCGTACAATATAATATAACAAAACTTTCTTAAACAACACTGATTAATCATTACATCAATTCCTTTAGGAAACATATCAATGCAAACATAGATCTAAAACTTTGGTTTGACCTTTTAACCCCATTTACCATCACTAAGAACTTTCATCACAAAATATATAGGAAAACAATAACCTCCTGGTAACAAAATGGATTCTTATGCTGGTTTCAGTGTGTAAATAAATTAAATGTTTTAGATATATATATGATAAAAACTGCTTACAATATTCCAACATAGGACTGGTTAACCTTACAAAGCATTCTAATGTACACTCAATACTTATGCAGATTAATTAACAATTCCTCATTTAAAGATAGTCAAATCTAATACGTTTTGTGTATGAATTTATATATAATAGTTGTGAAAAGAAAAATTCCATTTCAAATCTATATAAAGAGTTAATAACATCTAAAACAGTTCCCAAACCATCATACTGGCAGTTCTTAACAAAAGGTCAGTCATTGCAGTTAACAGAAGAAATTAAAACTAACATCTTACTATTAGTTAATTACACCTCTAACACATAGTACTGGAAAATATTTAACTGGAAATACTTACATAGAGCATTTTTAACACCAGATAGAATTAAAAAGATCAGTACTACTACAAATGGGTTTTGCTGGAGGTGTGAAAAGTCAAATAAAGTAGACTGGATTCATATTTTTTATGAATGTAATAAAATTAAATCATATTGGAATGGAATCAATCATTTTTTACAATCTGTATTTAACGAATCCTTTACCTTAACTAAAGTATTGATAATTCTAAATGCAAATGAAGGTCCCTACCTGAATAAGACAAATATGTATTTGTTATGGACAATACTCGCTATATCTAGGAAATGCGTAACCAGAAGGTGGAATTCAAATACACCCCTGACCCTAGAAGAAATCTACACTTTACTGAAGACAACTGCATTGATGGAAATAAAAATCAAAGAACTACGAATCTATCCCAGGCCATTGGTAAATAATCCTTGGAAGAAAGTTATATCTTTGTTGGACTCTCTGCAATAATCAATATTGTATCTCTGATAACTGATCTGTTAATTCTATATTTAATAACATACAGTGTATATAATTGAAAGTCAGGCTATTGTAAATAGTGTATATAGTTGTTTAAAATGATATTTAAAAATATTATGTAAATGTTATTTTAATTGAAAATAAAAACAAATATTTGAGAAAAAAAAGAATATGGGGAAGTTCCCCAATGCCCTGGCCAAATTTCCCCTAGTAGTATAAATGCCACCAAGGGTCTACCCTGAAAAGACATTACTAGCATAGTGGGACAAACCAGATCAACAAAAGATACTTAAATTAAAAGCTTTGAAATTAAATCCATATCTCTGTCTTCATTTTAAAAAAAAAAACAAGAAAGCAGTATGCACACAGCCAGTTTTGAGCAGCATTTATGCTAACTGAGAAAGGGAGAAAAACAAGTAATGGAACACCAGAATGGCTGGGAGGGGGGCTGGTCCATTCCCCTGTCTAACACCTCATTTGACCATGATCCCTCTGTGAGTACAGGGCTTAATTCATTCAACCCTACTTTGTGTACTGTGTGATCCTAAGCAAGATTATAATCAGACAATGCTTATGGGCAACTGACAATTTGGGCTAGGCTCCTCAATGGTCCCCAGGAATGCAAGCATAGTAACTACCTATGAACTGCAGCATGATTACAAATGACTACATGAGCATCACGTATTTGTATGATGTGGTGTGATGGCCATGTGAACAAGGCAGAAAACTCCATTATCTCTGAGCTCTAAGTTGTGCCTTTCCCCATATATGGACTATAAGGGTAAAGAGAAACACCAAATCACCTTGTTTACAAAGAACTATCATCAAAAAGAGATGATTATTTCAATTATTGTTGATTTGTTTTGTTTCTGTCTACATAACCGAAAAACAAATGATTTCTCCTGAAGAAAAGTGTGTTGCTACATTTGTTTTTGTTAACTTCTCATGGGTTTTTAAATATGCAGTTATAAAGCAATAAAAGCTTTATGTAACATTTGCTATTTGAAAATATGACAGAACTGCTCACACATGAGTTAATGTGTGATTAGCTCTGTCAGATTTACTTTCACTCTGTACAACAGTGTGTAGTAAACCAGACCATGTGGGCTATATACTGGTTCACCGAAAAGTACTAGGAGTGCAAATATTTAAACATAAACACTTCCATGTTCCATTAACATCTCACCTCTTTTTGGAAGCAAAAGACTTACACTTCCGTTTGAGCCTGATAAGTTGTATCATAAAAAATACATACAAATGCATTTGAATATGTATATCTCAGAAGCACATACTATTGCCATATGCATTACTTCATATATTGATCTTTTATTAGCAGCATTTATTATATGCCATCATTTTAACAGGCATTACAGGATATTTTATTATCAGCACAAAATACTGCATTTGAGTTTGTGAACTCTTAGAATATCTATCTGCCTTTGTAAGTATTGCATATCTAAAACACTTCTGCGATGCGGACATATATTTTTCTGTAGTCTCAGTTGATGATAATGAGATCTTCATAATGTCTGTAGGTGACTAATGACATCTCAGATGGATGTTCTGTACTTATGAACATTTTTGTGAATGTCTTTGAAGACGTCTATCTGCAGAGTTAAAAAAATCTTCAAAACATCAGAAACAAAGCAATTTTGACTAACACTTTTACTTAAAGGCATAATCACTCTGAAAAGATTCCTCAGTTATATTATAAGCATTTTGCTATCTACAGCTTGTACAATAAAATACCTAGATTGCTCGTGTAACTTTAAAGCAATTACTTCTGATTGCTTCTCACTGGAAGCCAGCTGAACTCTCACCTTATCCCCTTTCTTCAAGTCTTACAAAAGTTTAGTATGGATATTATAGTGAGAACTTTCTCATGACTGATTCTGTTTTGGGTCTCACTTGAAACAATTTTGGTTTTCAGGAGTCAGAAAAGAAACTGTGTAGGAAACTTTCCTTTTAATCTAACACCCATAGGTAGCTCAACAGGTGATGAAACAATACTTTGCAGTGGAACATTTTGTATGTTTGAGTAATGGTATGTGAAAATCTACTTAAGAACAGTGACAATGTTCTGCAAATACTTCATTAAATGTTTTATAATCTATACTGCTCTCTAGACTTGATCATTAGACTAGATATACTTGAGCCGAACATTTTATGTTAAAGTAACCATTGGTGCAAAATATTTTAAACTCAGTACTAGTACACTTTGGACCATTATATGATAATCAGAGCCAGATCATAGTCAAATGGGGCCATAGGTAGGGTAATGATCCTGCCCCCCCCCCCACCTGCAGTCATTCCAGTGTCCCTCTCTCTCTATCTCTCTCCCTATGTACCATAAACACTAAGAATCAGGAAATGCACCCTCAAATCGCAAAAATGATGAGGCAATCACAAAGTGCAAAAATCAAACCAATGTGTTCCACAGCAAGGCAGTCCTTTATTAAAAATCTACAGGGTAAAATAAATGCTAAAAGCACCTCAGACTAAGCGTTTTCACCTGTTCTTATTCGGGCATCATCAGAGTCATGCAGGTGCTAACATTATTCACTTTTAAATAGGAAGTTTGTGCTGACATCATATCCTGTGTGTAATGCTGTTTAACAAAGTGAACTAAAATGCAAATATTGAAATGCATATATATAAACTGCATTGTAAAGAAGCTGAGATAGTGTAATGGCTAAAGTCCCAGCTCCAGATGCAGGCGTCCACGGTTCAAGCCCCACACCTGTTTGCAAGCAATAAATAACTTATTACAATCTCTGCAATGTTGTAACACTTACACATATTCATATAAAACATCCACAATATAAACATATATCAACATTTTAATAATTAAACTTGTTTTAAAACCTATATTACTAAAACAATTAATAAGACATTGCATTGCTTGTACATAAATGTTTATATATATTCCTGACTGTCTTGCCTACATGAAATAAAGGACAAGATATACAGGTAGCAATGTAAACAACACATTTTGTGTTGCAGTTGCAATGACCAAGACACTGCAGATTCCTGTCATATGAATCAGTTTGGACATATGGTCCAGCATTAATGAATCTGCAAGTTAAACAAAAGCCACATTTGTACATTTTAGATGTAAAATTAATCTTAAGCATGTCTTTGTCCCTTTCTAAAATTTCTTTGATATTTTTACCCCTGCTATATACAATTCTGGGTTCCGAACCTAGGCAAGACAGTCAGGAAGTTGCACGACAAGATTATGGAACATAATAGGGACATGAGGAATAGAAAGCTAACTACTGCTTTATACAAAAAACATAAGTAGTCAAAGTGAAGCAGCTGGATTGGACCCACTCACCAAAAATGGATGACTCAGCAGTAAAAATCACAAAACCACTTTAATCGAATCAGTACATAAATCCAGGAACAAAACGGATAAGCTCTTTTGTCTAGATAACTGTTGTATGACAAAGTCTAGATTAAAGCATAAATGCTTCCTTTTATACAAACCAAACAGGAAGTGACATAATTCAAAATTGACAGTGAGCTAATCGAAGGAAGGGCACTCAGCAAACTCGGAGCTACAATATATAACATTAAGTATCCTGTTTTTTGTTTATTTTGTTCTTTATTTCTTTGTTGTTTATAGCACTTTGTGTACTGTGTATTTTTTCTAGCTAGTTTCACTGTGTGTGAGGTATTAACTGGAAATTGTCCACTCTTATTAAGCATCTGTTGGGTTGTTTGTTTATGATAACTTGTTGCAGTTAAACTTTTTTTTCTAGTGGCTCCTTTAGCTGTTTAAAACTTTCATTTAAAGGCTCACTGCTGCTTTTCAGCTGTGAGTAACATTTCTGCAGTTTGTTCTAAGTAGTGGGGATATTTGTAGCATTTCCATATTCAGGCTTGTATTTGGGCCTAGTGTTTGTAGAGGCTGTGTGTCTGAGCACATAATTCAGGGACATCTTGTTTTAGCCAAAGCCATCAGGCATTTCAGTGAGAGAGAATTGTTTGAGGTCATTGGCTGACTGAGGTCTCCTGGACTACAGCTTAGACTAAGCACCTCATTGGTTCTTTTGAGATTTATTTCTTAAAAGCTGTCTCAGGTTTCAACTTTCTGTTACCTAAGAAGCTCAGTTGTGAGGGTTCAGCCATTTTACAGTGAGCTAATCGAAGGAAGGGCACTCAGCAAACTTCTGCAGTTTGTTTCCCACCCTCCCTCCCTGTTGGTATAGTGTTTTTTATAGTTGGTGGCTTTGCAGTTGCCCGCCCCTAGTGTAAATTTGATCTGGGACCCTCCTCCCAGTCTAGTGTCATTACCTCATTCTACCCAGTACAGGGAGAGCATTTGAGAAGGCCAATCAGCTTAGTTTCTGCTACTCCTTTCTCTCTTTCCTTTCTCTCTTTCCAAAAAAAAAAAAAATGTATCTGCTTTTTCTGTATTTGTGTTTTTTCCTACTTTATTTTGCTTTTGCGTCATCTTAAAAGTACTCAATTGTATTTATTACTGCTTGGTGTAACTCATTGTAAGCCTTTTAGTTTAAGCACCTGGGCTTCAGACCAGTTTTACATTAGGAAGGTTTGTGGTCTGCACTGTAGTGGCAGAACAGGTAGCTTACATCCTTCTAAGTTGGGAACTGCTGATTGAGGGCTCAGTGTCTGTTATTCTAAAAGTGTATTAATTCTGGTTTAAGCACTTGGGCTTGAGGCCAGTTATTTTACATTAAGAGGGTTCGTGTTCTGCACTCTTGTGGAAGGAGAGGCTGGACTCTGTCCTTCTGAGCTGGGAATTTCTGGTTAAAGCTTATAGTGCCTGCATATTTGAACTGCTTCTTACTGAAATTAGTACACCTCGTTTGCTGTAGCATAGACTAGATCCAGGCCTGCTGAATCTAGCTTTGTTTGTATAACTTGAGCACTAATCCAGGCATTCTTTAAAGTATTCAGTTGTATTTATTACTGCTGGTAGTAACTTGATTAAAGTGTAGCTATCATTTCTAAGTCTTTTGGATTAAGCACTTGGGCTTCAGACCAGTTGTTTTACATTAGGAAGGTTTGTGGCCTGCACTGTGGTGGCAGGACAGGTAGCTTACATCCTTCTAAGTTGGGAACTGCTGATTGAGAGCTCAGTGTCTGTTATTCTAAAAGTGTATTAGTTCTGGTTTAAGCACTTGGGCTTCAGGCCAGTTATTTTACGTTAAGAAGGATTGCGGTCTGCACTCTTGTGGGAGGAGAGGCTGGACTCTGCCCTTCTGAGCAGGGAATTTCTGGTTAGAGGCTTATAGTGCCTGCATATTCTAACTGATTCTTACTGAAATTGGTACACCTTGTTTGCTGTAGCATAGACTAGATCCAGGCCTGCTGAATCTAGCTTTATTTGTATGCTTGTTGTTTGTTTATTTCCCTGAAATGCTAATTCCACCTAAAACGCGGCCTTTTAGCACTTCTGTGGATCCCTAGTGATATCTGCATTGCTTACTGTACTTATTTCCTTGTTTCACTTGAAAGAAAGTTACTGTTTGTCATTTTGCATTTAAGTTACCTGTAACACATTGCATTTAAGTTACCTGGCACTTGCTCACTAAAGCAATTATATAAGTCAGCTCTAAAAATTAAAAGCACTACACCCTCACAAACTCCCCTTGAGTACCTTGTTCCCCATTGGCCCTTTTTTCAATTATAAAGGAATTCCCAATACTATTCTAGCATGTCCAAAGGTCAGTTGTCAATCTCCTCTCTGGTCCAGCTGGTGAATCTGGGAATCTTGAGGCAATGTTACAACTGCCTCATGTACACAGACAACCCTCTCCTCCTCCCAACAAATTCCAACACATGTGAGAGATGCAACCATATAGCCAAACTGGAGGCTAAGCTCTCTCAACTCAGTACTGGCATAACCAGTCAGGAGGAGAAGGAAACTGCACTCACTACAATTCCAGTCTCACATAGACCTACCACGACAACAAACCAAACACATAAACACACAAAAACATACTCGGAGGCTCTAAATAAAAATCTGCCTAAGCAGCTGAGACCTCCAAAGCAGATACCCAAGCAACCGCTACCCCAAAACAAAACACGTGCAACACATAGCTCACAAAGCCAGTGTGCCGAACAGTCACAGCCCTTAAGGCTAAACAACACACCTGATACACTTGTAATAGGTGACTCTATCGTCAGGCACACTGACGTCCCGCTCACCAGGCTGAACAAGGAGAAGGTCACAGTGAGCTGCCTGTCGGGCGCTAGGATCCGCCACATAACACAAGCACTCAGGTCACTCCAAGGCAAGTACAAATATGACTCAGTCATTGTCCATGCTGGTGTGAATGACCTGAGACGCACCTCCCTGGACTACATGAAAAGAGACATAGAGGAGCTCTCTGAGCATGTAGCCCAGGCCGGCATGACCCTGACCTTGAGTAGCATCTTACCCTCACCAAGAATGATGCCACAATATGAAGACAAGATGATCAATTTCAACAATTGGCTTAAGTGTTGGTGTCATTCAAAGTGGATCAATGCCTGTCAGCCTGGGATGACATGCTCGACAAGCCACGATGCTTCGCTAGGGACGGCTTGCACCTGTCACCCCTGGGCTTTGGATATTGGCAAAGGCTCTTGCTACCCCATAGTGCCTTCTTTGGGCAAGGCTCAAAAGACAAACCCACCTCCATAGGTATCACAAGGGATAAGAAACTAAGAGTAATGCTACTCAACGCCAGAAGTCTAAACCTCAAGATGCACACACTCGAAACTCTCCTTAGCATGGAGAACATCGATATCTGTGCAGTAACAGAAACCTGGTTCAAGGGTCCCGAGAGCACCCCAGCACTACCAGGTTATACCTCATACCATGCTTTTCGGCCCCAAAACTTGGACCGAACCATAAAAGGAGGGGGAGTATCAATATTCGTCAAAGATACCCACACCTCCAGGTTGGTGGCACAGCACGAAGCATCAGAGACTATCCATGTGCAACTAACTGTGGGTAAAACTGCCTTTCAGTTTATAGCCTGCTACAGACCACCCTCCCAAACACAGGAACCCCACTTGGCCTTCCTGAGAATACTGGAAAATATGAAGGTCTCTCCAAGCACCATTATATTGGGCGACTTCAACTACCCAAACATAGACTGGGAACATTACTCTAGCTCCAACACCCTAGACCAAAGGTTCCTAGAATTTATAAACTCAAATGCTATGGAACAACTTGTTACCACTCCCACAAGAGGGGAAAACATACCGGACCTGATCATCACCAACATGGGGACACTATGCTCCAGACCAGAAGTGTATCCCTCACTGGTAAGATCAGACCATAAACTAATCTCACTGGATATTCACATCCCGACCCCACCCCCTGCCCAGAAAACCACAGTGAAAATCTTCTCTAAAGCAAATTTCACACGCCTCAAAACCGAGGCGAAATCCTTCAAAGCCCCCGGGCCTGTGGAAAATACGGCCCAGACCGCAGAATCCTTTATAAGTGCATTCTATGAACACCTTCAGGAATGCATGGATCATGCAATCCCAAATAAAACCAAGACCCAATCCTCCAAAGGCAGACGTCCTGTCTGGTGGACCCCAGCCATAAACAAACTATACAATAGAAGGAGGAAGCTACTACATGATAGAGCAAAATCCCAAAAAGGGAAGGCATCTCTGATCAGTATTAGCAAAAAACTACGGGCACTCATAAAATCATCTAAGGCCAGCTTCGAGAGAAAAATTGCACAGGACACTAAGGATAATCACAAGGCTTTCTTTAGTTATGTTAGGAACCTGGGTGGGAATTCCCAGATATGCTCAGAATTAGTCCAAAATGACAAAAAATACACCGAGCCCACTGACATTGCCAACATCCTAGCTGACAGGTTCAGTGCAAACTTCTCCCCCCTCTCCCCTCCAAAAGGGCAAATATCTATCCCAACAGAGTGCTGCCCCCCTGACATCTCAGATGCTCAGGTAAGAGCCGCCCTCTCCAAAGCAAAAAACACAGCATCAATGGGACCAGATGGTGTCCCGGGCTGCGTCCTACATGAACTCCAAGAAGAGCTAAACCCAAACATAAAACTACTGTTCAATCTTAGCCTTACTACAGGATATGTACCCAAAGAGTGGCGTACAGCAACAGTGGTCCCTCTCCACAAAGGTGGTGCCTCAACGGATCCTGGAAACTATCGCCCCATAAGCCTGACTAGCTTGGTCTGCAAAGCTATGGAAAGGATCATCATGGACCTCATAAATAAAGATATTGGGGACCTACAGACACTGGATCCTATCCAGTTTGGCTTTGTTAAGGGCAGATCCTGCCTCTTAAACCTGGTCAATTTCTTTGAAACAGTCACCAAGGCCATTGACGAGGGGAAGGTGGTCCACACAGCCTACCTGGACCTCGCAAAAGCCTTCGATACAATACCCCACTCGGGCATTATAGATAAGCTCACCAGCTTAAATATAAACCCCTATGTCACTAGATGGGTTGCAAACTGGCTCAAGGACAGAACCCACATGGTTAGAATTGCTGGAGCCATGTCAGTCTCCAAACCAGTTACAAGTGGCGTCCCACAAGGCTCAGTCCTGGGACCTCTCTTGTTCGGTATATATTTCTCGGCTGTACAGGCCAACACGGAAGGACTGTGGCTGACCAAGTTCGCAGATGACTGCAAACTGGGCGCCATAATCAACTCTCCAGCCGACACAAGCATCCTCCAAAAGGGCCTCATAGAAACAGACAACTGGTGCCAGAGCCATGGCCTCAAGCTAAATGCCAAAAAGTGTATAGTCATCCCCTTTGGCAAAAACAAAGTGCCCACAAATTACCACATAGGTGGTAATCCATTAAGTACAGAAGAAGTCATTAGGGACCTGGGGACCCAAGTTGATAGCAATCTCTCATTTGACAACCATATGGCCAAAGTGGTTAGAAAAACATTTTATATAGCCCACCTAATCATGAAGGGATTCACATCTAGATCAGGGGAGGTCATCGTACCTCTTTACTCATCCCTCATCAGGCCCATAATTGAGTACAATGCCTCTTTTGGGATGTACCTTACCAGACACCTGCAGCAACTGGAAAGACCCTAAAAGTACCTCACCAAGAGGATCAAAGGGCTCAAACAGATGCCATATGCTGCCCGGTTAAAGAAACTCCAGCTCTACTCAGTGGCATACCGCCTGCTCAGAGGCGATCTGTGCCGATGTATAAAGCCATGTCCAACCCGGAATTAATGGACATGCTGCACCTCAGAAAATCCAAATCCCATCGAGCTACGCGCTCGAGAGACTTGAACCTCAGCACTGAAATAAATAGGACATGCTGGAGGGACAGATTCATAACCCAGAGGCTCCCTTCACTCTGGAATAAAATCCCAGTCCAGGTTAGGCAGAGTCCCACATTGACTCTCTTCAAGAGGAATCTTGATGAGTGGATGGGAGATCATAGGTTTACCCCGGCTATCACTTCTGTGTCACTGTTAGACAGAGGCACAGTATACTAACCTCAAAAAAAGGCATAGCAAAATTAATTTAAAATGGGTGGCGAAAGCCAAACACACTCTGGCTAGGCTTATAAATGCCCTAGGGCAGATAGCCTAGTATGAACCTATGAACCTATGAACCTATTAGGGCAGATAAATGACTTTACATTAAATATTCATGGGATGAATACATTAAAATGAAATCTTAAATAAAGCATTGGAGAGGTAATATGACCTCCCAAATAATTACTGTTTAATATACCATGGTACACACACAGACATCATATTATTTTACATGATTTTAAATTTTTTTTATTCTATTTATTACATACCATCAGTCTTTTTATAAATTTGTAATTTCATTTTTTATTTAATGCATTTAAATTGTATTTATATTGCTGTGGGGGGTTTGTGTCCTGCAGTCTGTTGCTTTATTTAGAATTTCATTTTAATTTATTCATCTCATGAATATTTAATGTAAAGTCATTATCTGCCCTAATCAATTTTGAATTATGTCATTTCCTACTTGGTTTGTATAAAAGGAAATATTTATGCTTTAACTGTTGTCTGATGAAGTCTACTTTATAGACTCTGAATAAGAACAGGTGAAAGTGCTTAGTCTGAGGGGCTTTTAGCATTTAACGTGTGGATTTTTAATAAAGGACTGCCTTGCTGAGGAACACGTTGGTTTGATTTTTGCATTTTGTTTACCATAAACACTATTCAAACCTGTCAGCATGCATAATATTGTCATCTATAGTTTTACAATGATTACAGTGATTTGCATTTAATTTGCAACCTTTATTTAAAATTTTACAGCACAAATACCAATGGCCATTTGCTAAAGAAAACAGTCGCACATTCAAAACAGATGTAGCATCAGCAAAAGTAAAAGCGCACATTGTTTGAAAAATGTATTAGAATTCTTTCATTAAAATTGCATTTGGCCAGGGGCTGATTAAGTGTTCCTTGGTCCCTGGGCTGCTTTCATACCACAGGCCACTTGCACACATTTTTAGGACCATACATAAATGTATGTGTTAAGTGATTCACCTTTCAGATTGTTTTAAATTATATTACTTGTTAAATACAGCAAAACTTTTTACAGTGTGGTTTAAATTTGTAGTTTTAAGGATATTTTTCTAGTAAGCAGTGAAACAAAATGTATGAACCACTAATGACAAAAGTATAAATTTCAGAAGATTTTAACCTTAAAATGTCATGATAACTGCTACCATTATAATGCATCAATATCTGTTCTGTACTCAACAATTATAGCCATATCTGATTATAATAAAATGGCCACAGTAAAATATTCTAGTTTGCTATACAGAAATGTACACTAATCCTACAAAGATAGACAAATGACTTAACTTTCAACTCAGCAACATCACTCATTTTTATCTACAGACATCCCCCAATCACAGCAGTTATAGCTATTTTCGTAACTGCATCCTTCTCAGATGTCTGTGTCAAAAATTAATAAGAATGATAATGACCAAAGTCACATATTTCAAATTTGTTTTGCACAAACTTCCATAGGCAAAGTCTGCTTGCACCCTCATGGGGGGATCCCTGACACTCCAAACTTAAATAAGCATGCTCCAAGATCGCACAGCCTTGGAGAAAAATTAATTCTTCGCTATTGCTTAAAGTAATTTCAGCTAAACATTTTTAGTAAAGTTGCATCCAAGCAAGCTGCCTTCAACAAACTGACACATTCCTGTTTCATACATCCATGCAGTTAGATGACAGTACTGTTTATACATAATCATGTTATGAAGCATGGCACATACCACAACCATCATGTTGAATGTTTGAGATCCACTGGGTGTGTCTAAGCAGCAAAATTGTACCTTAATCTGCCCATCCATATGTACAATTATTGTATGCGTCTTGGTATACGCAGTGCTGTAACATGTTTCTGCCATAGTTTCAGAGTTGTGCTTGGGGGAAATCAGCTAGACTACAAGGAGGTAGCCAGCATCATCTATAAAACACTTTTTTGGAGGGTGAGGAGAATGTCTACTTGCACAGTGTGTACAATTTCAGCATTTATTCTGCACACTTACCAACTCAATGGCTCTCTGGGAAATAATGCCAAGAGTGGACATACTTATCAGAGATATGCCACATGTGGAATCATGTGAACTGCCAGGAGTCTCTCTGCCAATACACACACGTACATGTGCCATCACACACACACACACACACACACACACACGTACACTAGTCCAGCAAAGCCAGATTAAAGGCTGCTTGAAAAATGATAAAGTATTTTCATTCAGAAAGAGTTCCCCACCAACAGTTATCGCTGCTTTGTTAGTGGTGTAGTCTCATTATTATGAAGAAACAAATAACATGTACTTTATCTGTAGGTTTGGATGAACTATATGAACCCCTAAAAAGATCACTAGAATCATATCATAAAATCTGGCCAGGCATGGCAAACTTTAAATAGAACAGCATTTACGACAGCACAAGAAATATTAACCACCTGACAAAATATGTTAAGTCAATATGCACAATCTCTGCAGAAGTAAAAGTTATCTGAGTAATTCTATATTTAAGAGAATGATTACTAATGCAGAGGTTGCTGCTGGCAAACAACTTTGCATTTCAGTGCTTCACCTACAATGCATTGTCTGCCACACTTGGAGAATAAATTGCCTGTGTTGCATTAAAAAATGATGTGCTAGTGATATTGCCATAACATTTCCTGAACTAAATCAGTTATGCATTAGAGGATGTCTGGCAAACAAAAGACAACACGTTCATAGTTACTAGGCATGCAGTCCAGTAGATGATTAACAAGCATAGCCCAAAGTCCTCAGTTGCTCCAAAGCACTAAGTGACTTGGTCAACGTCACACAATAGGTAAATAAAGGTGGAAAGATTCAAGCACTATACCCATGCCACAGGAAGAAGTCCATTAGTAAGTTGGAGCTTTATTCCTCTACACTAACTTCCAGCATAACAGTTTTAACTAAATACAGAAATCCTTTACAATCAGATTTTGAAAAAATTGTATCACAGTAATATGTAGCAATGACTACATAATGGATGCTGAAGATCTCATTGTTCTGATCATCGCTTCAAATAATACAGACTGTATGTTCTGACAAACATCAACCCTTTGCAGCTGCTGAAAGCTGAAAGAAAGCAGTGCAAAAATATATTACTAAAATGCAACATAGTTAGATTGTATGACACAACCCAAGCCTATTGATGAAATAATTCATTTTTTAATGCAATGAATAAAACAAAACAATTACAGGCAATATAAATGATGTAACAGCTTTTGCTCAACAACCCACAGTTCATACAAAAATCAAAAATATTACTGCATATAGCAAACTGTTTTTGTTTTTTGTTTTTTTTTTTTTGGGGTGGAGGTGGTCTTGCAGGACACCTACATCTCATTTTTGTCCTCCCTATCTCTTCTCTATCATTAAGCATAGCTATCCCTTCGGACATCACTCAGTACCAGGTCTGACTTGAATGACTGATAATGCTGTACTGATTCAGCATACATCTGCAGAGTCAACAGAGCTGGATAATGCCCACATAGGGCCCTATGCAGGGTAATGTATCAGGCCCCCACCAGCCATGCCAATATATCCCATTACTTGTCTCTCTCTCCTCAGTTACCATAAACACTGTTCAAACCTCTCAGAGTACATACTATTTCTCCTTTCTATTTACAGTCACACAGATATGGATTTTATTTAAAAGTTTTATTTCAAATTTTACAGAAAAAACACTGATAGACATTTTCTAAAAAAGCAAAACACTCTCACATTGCATGGGACTGCATCTGGCAACCCATTAAACTCAAGAGACATACTGGGCTTCATACATAGCTAGAATATTGTAAAGTACTAATTAATGTCTATGTGAAGGTTGCACAATTCAAAATACAAATATATAATGGAACCACTCAAAGCTGTAAAACACCTGGGACAACCCACTGGGCATAATGTCCCTTTTCAGAAGCAATCCAGGAGTACTGTCTGGTGAGATGACTTGGCAAAGTTACACAGAAGACAAATGAAGTTTGAGAAAATCAATCCATGTGCTACAGGAAGCAGCTGTTTAACAGCTCATAGCCTTACTCATCTGCCCTAAGTGCTAGACAAATTGTTGAACCCCAAACATGGTGCATTAAACTCTTGCATGCTTGCAAAAAAAAAAAAAAAACTGATGAAAATGGTCATTTCATTTCCCAAACAGAATTTCCAAGTAAACAAAAGCAGACAAATAAATTAATAAATTAAAATGTATTCATAGTTAAAATATTAACATAATACTCAGACTTCATGGTGTCCAATTTATTTGCAGCTAAATAATAAGACTGTCAACATTAAGCAAACTATCACATTTAAAGAATATGGCTCATGTAATGATGTTCCTGTGTACTACAATCAATTTCCTTCCTTTACACCACAACTACTCTAATTCATATGTGTTAGTTATTAAGCATGCACTCCAGGGGACTGTGGGAGAATGTAGCCCAAACTTCAAGTTGGTCCAAAGGACTGTATGGTTAAGTGACTGCTCAAGGACAGGTCATAGATATGAGGCGACATCAGTGATGTTCTGCAAAACTGAAGACAACTAAACGTAGACTATTCTGAGTCACTTAAACGTTATCAGCACAAAAGATTTTTCATTAGCATTTATGTTGTGAACCATACAAACTGAGAAACTCTAATGACTGATATTGACTGACTATAATCCTCGGTGATTTACTAACAGGAATAAAAGTTAATAGAGGTCTGGCAGTTAGTGAGAAGGATTAAGGCTTTTGTCTCTTGTAGCCAGGGTACAGGGTTTGAGTCTGTGTGACTCTCAGTAAGTCACTTTACTAAACAGCCCTCTCAGACTGGGCATTACACACGCCCACAAGTGTCTTTTAGCAAAGCAACAAAAGTCATTTCCTCTCCCACAGTACACTGATAGCAAATAAAAAAAAATCCATCATGCTCTACAAATGTTAACTTCTTGTACTTAGTACAAGTGCTCGCCCATTCCGCTGTGATATTAAATCTTGCAACAGTTTGTGCAAACTTTCTCATTTGCTCTGCATGGTAGCTCCACTGTCATGGGCTTAACAGCTGAAAGCATCTGTCAATGAAAAGGCTGGAGCTGTTGCAGCCAAGCAGGAAATCTTAAACCAGCAGCATTTGTCCAGTGTTCTGACACCAAGCAAAGCATGAAAGCATTTTTTTTTTCTTTTCTAGTGGTGTAGGAAAATTTTTTTTTTAATTAATGTTATATGGCTAGGCACCCATAATCGGGCCTAAATTGCTTATTACCAGATTCAGCCTTGATAACAACCACATCTAGAATACTATCACATAACAGCATTGACTTAAATATACTGATTGTGAATTTTTATAGTGTCAGTTAACTCTGTCACTTCTAAAAAAATATTCAAATCACTTTTATTTCTACCAAAAGTGAAATAAACAAATACATCTCATTCTTGCTCCATGGTCTACCCAGTACTGAACAAAGCAACATAGCACATCACAGATTACTGCTGTCAAACTTACTGCACAGGTTTGGCATTCTTGCTCTGTTACTACAGACATTAAAAGACAAGCTAGCAGACCATAAGATCTTACTGTACATTTGAGTATATGAAGATGAGAAACATGAACCTATAGAAACATTTCTTTTCTTTACTGATGTTTCTTTTTTTTTTATTTGTGTTTAAAACAAATAAACAAATCAATTATAAAACAAACAATTATTTACATAGGTCTATAGCTGATCAATACATCAAAGCTATACATCAACAATTAATACTTTTCAAGCAAGTCTAAGTTTAAGCCAAGATTTATATGAATGGGTAATATTAGAAGTTTTCATCTTTATAGTATGCAATTCACTACTACTGCAAACAATAGTTGCCATACTAATAAATTCAATACTAGAGAGGGTAACTTTACATTTCCAATTTTAGTAATTACTTTTCTGGCTATAGCAAGAATAGACCAAATAAGAGGCACTTGGGTATTTGGAATTGTCTCAGGAATCAGAACATTAAATAAAACTAAACATTTAGAAACACTACATCTATCTGACCATGGAGCTTGAATAAAGTTATTAATTTCTTTCCAAAAGGGGAGATGACTTCACATTCATATACCATATACATCCAATCAGCTATTATTTCAGAATCACATCTCTGGCATTTAATTCGTTTTCATTTATACATAATTGTAATTTTGTTAGGAGTGACAAAAGCTATATGTAAAAATTTCCAAGTGAAAATTTTCCAATATAATGAAAATGTAGTTTTTATCTGTAGATTTTAATATTCATTTCTTGTATTCTACACAGAAGTCTTCATTATTAAATTGAGGAGTAGTTCCAATACAAATTGTCTAAATATAAGAAATCTAACTTAAGAATTTTATAAATTTGTGACAAATATTATTTATTTTTCAATGCATTATTATAGATATTTATTAAGAATTCCAATAATTTGGGGAACAAGTTCTTATGTTAAATATCTTAATTACCTGTCTGTTTAACAAGGCTATAAATATTTGTAAAATGAACCAATTCTGAGAATCATGATTGTATTTGGACCTTAAATTTTCAACAGTATATTATATATATATATATATATATATATATATATATATATATATATATATATATATATATAGTTCCCCTTCACAAACTCTAATTGCTGAAAGCTTCAAATTCATAAGTTCAAGCCCAGAATCAAGAGTTTTAGTAACTTGAACTTGTGAAAGGGAGACAACAAAAAAAAAAGGAAGTTTACTGACATGTATGCAGGGAGCAGAGTCCCCCTGCAGTCTCCCTGCTGAAATATACCAGCTCTGTGACCACACTATAGCAGAGGAATGGAAATTCTCCCATTGTGCACTTCTGTATACAGCGCAGAACGGGAGATTTCCCTCATCCCCGTTGTAGTGCGATCTCAGAGTTTGTATATTTAAGTAGGGGGGGTGCAGGGGGGCTTGCCCCCCTGAAAAAACATTGTAAAGACATGTTTGCATGCCTTTAACGTCCGCTTTAGAATTTTGAGTTTATGAATTTCGAGCTTTCAGCAATTAAAGATTCTAAAGGGGGATTTTATATATATATATATATATATATATATATATATATATATATATATATATATACCACTTAAGAATTAAACTAATGTCTTTTGGCTTTTCCCAGTTAGGGGTCACCGCAGCAGAACTCCGGTCACTCATGATTAGCAGTGGATTTTTACTGTGCTGAGTTGCCAGCCCGACGCCCAACCTTCAAAGAAGGTACGCCCATTCATACCTGCCTGCATGTCTTTAATGCCACTCGACCATGGGGAGGACATGCAGACTCCACACAGAAGGCCCTCTAGCAGAGAATTGAACCAGAGAACCTCTTGCTGTGAGAGGACAATGCTAACCGCTGCACCACTGCAGCTATAAGTACCACTTAAGAATTGATGCCAATAAATTTAATTACTTTATTGTGCCAATACTAGCATTTTGTTGAAGTTATGAGTATCTAAGCAATCATTTGTATATAAACAATAATAAGTCTTTAATACAATGGTCAGAATATGTGAACTTTTGTAAAGAGGAACTTGATGTTATTTAAATAGGGAATTTGAGAAGGTGTTGTATCATTTATGCAAACATCTTTTAATAACCAGATAAAGCTATTGGGTACTATTTGTTTATGACTGGTTATGATATATTTATTTACTAATATATCTTAATGTATTTGTTCCCATTTTGAATCATAAGATGAATTTATCCATAACACTATAAATTTTACAATTGTTGAAGTAGCATACAATTAAATATTAGGGAATCCTTTTTCACTATTATCCCATCCTTTTCTGTGCCAATCAAAGTAAACTCTTAGTTTCAATCTTCAAAGAATTGGTTCCTTGTTCCAAACCACGATAAGAACACAAACACGAACAATTCCAGTATAAAAAGATTTATTGTATGCTAGCACTGTCAGTAAGCGCTTTCACCTCCACGGCTTTATCAAACTACAAAGTGCATAGTCAGTAAAAACATTTAAATACAGTGAAATCAAACCCAATAGGTTCAAATTAAAACAACTAAAAATGACATCATTAAATGAGGGCACACCTTTCCTGATTTAACCCTTAGTGGTGAGCATATACTATGGTCTAAAAATCCTCTTCCTCTTAAGGGCAGGTTTCACTTGCACCTTGTCATTAATGCCAGGGATTTTATCTGCCCTGAGCCTAATAATCCATTTAAGTTCACATTCTAAAGGCAAGTATCTACATCACCTCCCCTAATATTGGTCTTTAATTGTTGCAGTACACTAAATACAAACTCATGCTCAGCTCCCATTATTTTAATGTGTTTCGCTAATGCATTACTGTCAGATCCAGTTCTGACTGCATATACATGTTCACGTATACGTTCCCTGAGCTGTCTACAGGTCTTCCCAACGTAGAACGCTGTACAGGAAGCATAGCGCCAAATAGACTACATATGTACTAATACAACTTGTATCTGTGGTGAACACATACTCTACTTTCGTTAATGGGTGTTGAAAGTCTTTCCTGTCATCTATAAAATGACACTGATTACAATTATTACAAGGGACCGTGTTACGTTGCTCCCTCACCATCATATTCCTAGTTAGTGGTCTATTACACAGCTTACTTTTCAAGTTCTGTTTATTCTTATATGTAAATCGTGGACCTTCTCCCACCACCTTACTCAGACTTTCATCTAAATTCAACACCTGCCAATGCTGTCTAACGATGTCTGTGATCTTATTTACATCCCTAGTATAAAATAATGGAAACCTTAAGACATCCTGTGCTGACTGATGGCATAACCTAATATTCTCATTTCTTGCTGAGAAGTAAGGTTTCGCTGAACCTTCTCTTATTGCATCCACTTCCATCATATGTTTCATTATATCCTTTGAATCATACCCCCTCTCAATTAACCTATTCTTAAGGCTTCGTACTTCCAATTCATACCCTAGGGGGCTGGGGTTCAATCTAGATGCCCTCATGGACTGACCTCTCATAATATTAGTAAATACATAATTTGGGTGCATTGAACGTCTATGTAAAAGGCTATTCCTAAAACAGGATTTCCTATATATAGACGTATTCAAAAGTCCACTTGGTAATCTAGTAATGTTTACATCTAAGAATGGAAGCTCATCTCTAGAATAGTTCAAGACGAACTTCAAATAACCACTAACCTCATTGATCTTATCAACAAACATTGTTAGAGATGCCTCATCGCCTTTCCATATAAAGAAGAGGTCATCCACGAAACATCTGTAATACCCCACTTTCTCTACAAACAAATCCATCTTGAATAACACCTCTTCTTCCCATTCTGCCATTACTATATTGGCGTAGCTATTGGCACATGAAGTGCCCATAGCTACGCCATCTTTTTGCAGATACAACTCTTCACCAAAAAGAAAAACATTATTCTCCAATACTATCTCCAAAAATAAAGTCAGTATTTCTATAAATGTCTCTTCAAAGTCACCATTCCTCCTCATATAGTTCTGACACCTAGTAATCCCTTCAATATTAGGGATAACTGTGAAGAGGCTAACTACATCCAAAGTCACTAAGATATACTCCTCACAATCATGTAGCTCTCTCGTATATTCATACAGTTCTATCAAGAATTGTTTACTATCCTTCAAAACATACTTATTCTTCTCAACCAAAGGCCTCAGGAAATACTCCACTAGGATGGAAAAAGGTTCCGTAAACCACCCCTGTCCTGCCACTATCGGGCGCATGGGTGGGTGGATAATTGACTTATGTACCTTAGGGAGGCCTTTTATCTCTGGTATCTTAGGGTTCCTAACCTTCAAGTAGTTAAACAACGAATCAGGGATCATCTTACTCTGATATAAATCATCCAACACATCAAACACTTGAAATAACTTCATACCAACCTCATTCAGACTGATCTTAGTATAAAATCCCTCATCATCCAACAAACTAGTCATACTACGTATATACTCCTCCTTATCTAGGACCACTACCGGTCCTCCCTTATCTGAGGGTCTAATGACAATGTTACTATCTTCCATTAAATCATTCAGGGCCTTCCTTTGCATATAGGTAAGGTTGTACTTAACATTTTTATTCATTCCCTTTTTCATATCATTATAATACATGTGCAAATCATTCTCCACCAACTTATAAAAGGTTTCTAACAACGGATGCAAAGGGGGTAAATACAAGCTGTTGGGACGGAATCTATCTATCCCTTCCAGCCTCTCATTATTCCCTCCATAGTCCATTCTTAACTGTACTTTCCTTAGAAATAATTTGAGGTCTATTATCGAATCAGTTATATCACTGTCTCTGGTTGGTATGAAACTCAGGCCTCTATCTAATACCTCTTCTTCATACCTAGTGAGATCACGCTTCGAGAGGTTAATTACTAGGGACCCCCTACCCTTTCCCACATCCTCTTGAGGGTAGGTCCTGTATGCTCCCCTCCTGAACCTTTCCTCTTGTTCCGTCCCTTGCTCTGTGACCTCCGTCTCCCTAACTGTCCATTGCTGGCTATTGGGAAAGGGGCTGGTGTGTTCGTACCACTCACAGATGCAGCGGGAAATACCTGTGGGAATGAATTACCTCCATTACTCATTACCTTCCTTCTAACCACGGGTACATCATCATTCCTCACTTGTTTCAATGCTTCTGTTGACGCCGCATCATTGAACGAACAGGTGCTACCATCAGACATATTAATGCCCCCAGGTACCACATTCAAAGTATCAGTATCATTAAGATTATTAATAGCAACCTTGTTGCTCAGTATATTCCTATTATTAGGGTTCACTACATCAATCTCATTCAAGTGCAAGTTAGCTGTACTACGTATGCCCTCATTAATCTCAATAGGCACATTAACAACATTTTCATTAAAACATACATTGTTAACATCCCTTACATTGTTAGAGCAATCCCTCCTACCCCTTATATTACCATTAAAAGTATTCACACTGCTCCGTGCATCGGAGCGTGTATCACTCACACGAGGCCAAGTAAAGACTTGGCCACATTTAAAATCAGTAATATCTCTTAAAAGTTTACTGCGCTTTTGCTCAAGCAAGCGCTTCTCAAACAATTTCACATTGTCCAACAGCCTCTCAATACCGCTTGAAGCATTCAGTCCCTTATACTTCAGTAACACATTATTATACTGTTCATTCACTTTCAAACGCAGTTCTTGTTCTTCTTTCAAATGAAACTCATTCAAGAGTTTCATGTAGTCAAAACTCAGGTTCAAATTAAGTTGCTGCCACTTCTGTAGCAAAGAAGGATAAGTGTTACCTGAAGTTGGCATTTTGAATACGCGAAGTCCACGAGGAACTACGCATTTCAAAATGCATGCTTCAAAGTGTTGACGTTGCAACTGTAGCTTTTTCAGCTTAACAAAGTCCAATTCCAATCGATTTAAAACTTCCCCTAATTCCACTGCATTATCCAAGTCATTCGACCCATCCAGCGACTCTGGTTCATACGCCAGCAGCAAATTCTCCTTCGAGTTCAGGCAATCTTCAAACCTGGATACACTCCGCTCTAACACTTCCGGTTCATCTGGCCTATAAGGCAACTCCAGCTCAGTACTTGCTTCCGGTACAGCCATCTCCCTCTGGTGGTCTAACAATATAATAACAATAAAACAGCCAACACAAACCACCAAACAGATTAACTTCACTGCAACTTGAGATAAAAAGTCAAAAATAAAAGTCCACATGCAAGTGAAGTGAATGGCTGTAAAATATATCACTCTCAATCTTCAAAGAATTGGTTCCTTGTTCCAAACCATGATAAGAACACCAACACGAACAATTCCAGTATAAAAAGATTTATTGTATGCTAGCACTGTCAGTAGCTTTCACCTCCACGGCTTTATCAAACTACAAAGTGCATAGTCAGTAAAACATTTAAATACAGTGAAATCAAACCCAATAGGTTCAAATTAAAACAACTAAAAATGACATCATTAAATGAGGGCACACCTTTCCTGATTTAACCCTTAGTGGTGAGCATATACTATGGTCTAAAAATCCTCTTCCTCTTAAGGGCAGGTTTCACTTGCACCTTGTCATTAATGCCAGGGATTTTATCTGCCCTGAGCCTAATAATCCATTTAAGTTCACATTCTAAAGGCAAGTATCTACATCACCTCCCTAATATTGGTCTTTAATTGTTGCAGTACACTAAATACAAACTCATGCTCAGCTCCCATTATTTTAATGTGTTTAGCTAATGCATTACTGTCAGATCCAGTTCTGACTGCATATACATGTTCATTATCGTTCCCTGAGCTGTCTACAGGTCTTCCCAGCGTAGAACACTGTACAGGAAGCATAGCGGGCCAAATAGACTACATATGTACTAATACAACTTGTATCTGTGGTGAACACATACTCTACTTTCGTTAATGGGTGTTGAAAGTCTTTCCTGTCATCTATAAAATGACACTGATTACAATTATTACAAGGGACCGTGTTACGTTGCTCCCTCACCATCATATTCCTAGTTAGTGGTCTATTGCACAGCTTACTTTTCAAGTTCTGTTTATTCTTATATGTAAATCGTGGACCTTCTCCCACCACCTTACTCAGACTTTCATCTAAATTCAACACCTGCCAATGCTGTCTAACGATGTCTGTGATCTTATTTACATCCCTAGTATAAAATAATGGAAACCTTAAGACATCCTGTGCTGACTGATGGCATAACCTAATATTCTCATTTCTAGAGATGAGCTTCCATTCTTAGATGTAAACATTACTAGATTACCAAGTGGACTTTTGAATACGTCTATATATAGGAAATCCTGTTTTAGGAATAGCCTTTTACATAGACGTTCAATGCACCCAAATTATGTATTTACTAATATTATGAGAGGTCAGTCCATGAGGGCATCTAGATTGAACCCCAGCCCCCTAGGGTATGAATTGGAAGTACGAAGCCTTAAGAATAGGTTAATTGAGAGGGGGTATGATTCAAAGGATATAATGAAACATATGATGGAAGTGGATGCAATAAGAGAAGGTTCAGCGAAACCTTACTTCTCAGCAAGAAATGAGAATATTAGGTTATGCCATCAGTCAGCACAGGATGTCTTAAGGTTTCCATTATTTTATACTAGGGATGTAAATAAGATCACAGACATCGTTAGACAGCATTGGCAGGTGTTGAATTTAGATGAAAGTCTGAGTAAGGTGGTGGGAGAAGGTCCACGATTTACATATAAGAATAAACAGAACTTGAAAAGTAAGCTGTGTAATAGACCACTAACTAGGAATATGATGGTGAGGGAGCAACATAACACGGTCCCTTGTAATAATTGTAATCAGTGTCATTTTATAGATGACAGGAAAGACTTTCAACACCCATTAACGAAAGTAGAGTATGTGTTCACCACAGATACAAGTTGTATTAGTACATATGTAGTCTATTTGGCCCGTTGCGTTTCCTGTACAGCGTTCTACGTTGGGAAGACCTGTAGACAGCTCAGGGAACGTATACGTGAACATGTATATGCAGTCAGAACTGGATCTGACAGTATTGCATTAGCGAAACACATTAAAATAATGGGAGCTGAGCATGAGTTTGTATTTAGTGTACTGCAACAATTAAAGACCAATATTAGGGGAGGTGATGTAGATACTTGCCTTTTAGAATGTGAACTTAAATGGATTATTAGGCTCAGGGCAGATAAAATCCCTGGCATTAATGACAAGGTGCAAGTGAAACCTGCCCTTAAGAGGAAGAGGATTTTTAGACCACAGTATATGCTCACCACTAAGGGTTAAATCAGGAAAGGTGTGCCCTCATTTAATGATGTCATTTTTAGTTGTTTTAATTTGAACCTATTGGGTTTGATTTCACTGTATTTAAATATTTTTACTGACTATGCACTTTGTAGTTTGATAAAGCCGTGGAGGTGAAAGCGCTTACTGACAGTGCTAGCATACAATAAATCTTTTTATACTGGAATTGTTCGTGTTGGTGTTCTTATCGTGGTTTGGAACAAGGAACCAATTCTTTGAAGATTGAGAGTGATATATTTTACAGCCATTCACTTCACTTGCATGTGGACTTTTATTTTTGACTTTTTATCTCAAGTTGCAGTGAAGTTAATCTGTTTGGTGGTTTGTGTTGGCTGTTTTATTGTTATTATATCGTTAGACCACCAGAGGGAGATGGCTGTACCTGAAGCAAGTACTGAGCTGGAGTTGCCTTATAGGCCAGATGAACCGGAAGTGTTAGAGCGGAGTGTATCCAGGTTTGAAGATTGCCTGAACTCGAAGGAGAATTTGCTGCTGGCGTATGAACCAGAGTCGTTTTCGGATGGGTCGAATGACTTGGATAATGCAGTGGAATTAGGGGAAGTTTTAAATCGATTGGAATTGGACTTTGTTAAGCTGAAAAAGCTACAGTTGCAACGTCAACACTTTGAAGCATGCATTTTGAAACGCCAGAGTTCCTCGTGGACTTCGCGTATTCAAAATGCCAACTTCAGGTAACACTTATCCTTCTTTGCTACAGAAGTGGCAGCAACTTAATTTGAACCTGAGTTTTGACTACATGAAACTCTTGAATGAGTTTCATTTGAAAGAAGAACAAGAACTGCGTTTGAAAGTGAATGAACAGTATAATAATGTGTTACTGAAGTATAAGGGACTGAATGCTTCAAGCGGTATTGAGAGGCTGTTGGACAATGTGAAATTGTTTGAGAAGCGCTTGCTTGAGCAAAAGCGCAGTAAACTTTTAAGAGATATTACTGATTTTAAATGTGGCCAAGTCTTTACTTGGCCTCGTGTGAGTGATACACGCTCCGATGCACGGAGCAGTGTGAATACTTTTAATGGTAATATAAGGGGTAGGAGGGATTGCTCTAACAATGTAAGGGATGTTAACAATGTATGTTTTAATGAAAATGTTGTTAATGTGCCTATTGAGATTAATGAGGGCATACGTAGTACAGCTAACTTGCACTTGAATGAGATTGATGTAGTGAACCCTAATAATAGGAATATACTGAGCAACAAGGTTGCTATTAATAATCTTAATGATACTGATACTTTGAATGTGGTACCTGGGGGCATTAATATGTCTGATGGTAGCACCTGTTCGTTCAATGATGCGGCGTCAACAGAAGCATTGAAACAAGTGAGGAATGATGATGTACCCGTGGTTAGAAGGAAGGTAATGAGTAATGGAGGTAATTCATTCCCTGAGGTATTTCCCGCTGCATCTGTGAGTGGTACGAACACACCAGCCCCTTTCCCAATAGCCAGGAATGGACAGTTAGGGAGACGGAGGTCACAGAGCAGGGGACGGAACAAGAGGAAAGGTTCAGGAGGGGAGCATACAGGACCTACCCTCAAGAGGATGTGGGAAAGGGTAGGGGGTCCCTAGTAATTAACCTCTCGAAGCGTGATCTCACTAGGTATGAAGAAGAGGTATTAGATAGAGGCCTGAGTTTCATACCAACCAGAGACAGTGATATAACTGATTCGATAATAGACCTCAAATTATTTCTAAGGAAAGTACAGTTAAGAATGGACTATGGAGGGAATAATGAGAGGCTGGAAGGGATAGATAGATTCCGTCCCAACAGCTTGTATTTACCCCCTTTGCATCCGTTGTTAGAAACCTTTTATAAGTTGGTGGAGAATGATTTGCACATGTATTATAATGATATGAAAAAGGGAATGAATAAAAATGTTAAGTACAACCTTACCTATATGCAAAGGAAGGCCCTGAATGATTTAATGGAAGATAGTAACATTGTCATTAGACCCTCAGATAAGGGAGGACCGGTAGTGGTCCTAGATAAGGAGGAGTATATACGTAGTATGACTAGTTTGTTGGATGATGAGGGATTTTATACTAAGATCAGTCTGAATGAGGTTGGTATGAAGTTATTTCAAGTGTTTGATGTGTTGGATGATTTATATCAGAGTAAGATGATCCCTGATTCGTTGTTTAACTACTTGAAGGTTAGGAACCCTAAGATACCAGAGATAAAAGGCCTCCCTAAGGTACATAAGTCAATTATCCACCCACCCATGCGCCTGATAGTGGCAGGACAGGGGTGGTTTACGGAACCTTTTTCCATCCTAGTGGAGTATTTCCTGAGGCCTTTGGTTGAGAAGAATAAGTATGTTTTGAAGGATAGTAAACAATTCTTGATAGAACTGTATGAATATACGAGAGAGCTACATGATTGTGAGGAGTATATCTTAGTGACTTTGGATGTAGTTAGCCTCTTCACAGTTATCCCTAATATTGAAGGGATTACTAGGTGTCAGAACTATATGAGGAGGAATGGTGACTTTGAAGAGACATTTATAGAAATACTGACTTTATTTTTGGAGATAGTATTGGAGAATAATGTTTTTCTTTTTGGTGAAGAGTTGTATCTGCAAAAAGATGGCGTAGCTATGGGCACTTCATGTGCCAATAGCTACGCCAATATAGTAATGGCAGAATGGGAAGAAGTGGTGTTATTCAAGATGGATTTGTTTGTAGAGAAAGTGGGATATTACAGACGTTTCGTGGATGACCTCTTCTTTATATGGAAAGGCGATGAGGCATCTCTAACAATGTTTGTTGATAAGATCAATGAGGTTAGTGGTTATTTGAAGTTCGTCTTGAACTATTCTAGAGATGAGCTTCCATTCTTAGATGTAAACATTACTAGATTACCAAGTGGACTTTTGAATACGTCTATATATAGGAAATCCTGTTTTAGGAATAGCCTTTTACATAGACGTTCAATGCACCCAAATTATGTATTTACTAATATTATGAGAGGTCAGTCCATGAGGGCATCTAGATTGAACCCCAGCCCCCTAGGGTATGAATTGGAAGCAAGCCTTAAGAATAGGTTAATTGAGAGGGGGTATGATTCAAAGGATATAATGAAACATATGATGGAAGTGGATGCAATAAGAGAAGGTTCAGCGAAACCTTACTTCTCAGCAAGAAATGAGAATATTAGGTTATGCCATCAGTCAGCACAGGATGTCTTAAGGTTTCCATTATTTTATACTAGGGATGTAAATAAGATCACAGACATCGTTAGACAGCATTGGCAGGTGTTGAATTTAGATGAAAGTCTGAGTAAGGTGGTGGGAGAAGGTCCACGATTTACATATAAGAATAAACAGAACTTGAAAAGTAAGCTGTGTAATAGACCACTAACTAGGAATATGATGGTGAGGGAGCAACGTAACACGGTCCCTTGTAATAATTGTAATCAGTGTCATTTTATAGATGACAGGAAAGACTTTCAACACCCATTAACGAAAGTAGAGTATGTGTTCACCACAGATACAAGTTGTATTAGTACATATGTAGTCTATTTGGCCCGTTGCGTTTCCTGTACAGCATTCTATGTTGGGAAGACCTGTAGACAGCTCAGGGAACGTATACGTGAACATGTATATGCAGTCAGAACTGGATCTGACAGTAATGCATTAGCGAAACACATTAAAATAATGGGAGCTGAGCATGAGTTTGTATTTAGTGTACTGCAACAATTAAAGACCAATATTAGGGGAGGTGATGTAGATACTTGCCTTTTAGAATGTGAACTTAAATGGATTATTAGGCTCAGGGCAGATAAAATCCCTGGCATTAATGACAAGGTGCAAGTGAAACCTGCCCTTAAGAGGAAGAGGATTTTTAGACCATAGTATATGCTCACCACTAAGGGTTAAATCAGGAAAGGTGTGCCCTCATTTAATGATGTCATTTTTAGTTGTTTTAATTTGAACCTATTGGGTTTGATTTCACTGTATTTAAATGTTTTTACTGACTATGCACTTTGTAGTTTGATAAAGCCGTGGAGGTGAAAGCGCTTACTGACAGTGCTAGCATACAATAAATCTTTTTATACTGGAATTGTTCGTGTTGGTGTTCTTATCGTGGTTTGGAACAAGGAACCAATTCTTTGAAGATTGAGAGTGATATATTTTACAGCCATTCACTTCACTTGCATGTGGACTTTTATTTTTGACTTTTTATCTCAAGTTGCAGTGAAGTTAATCTGTTTGGTGGTTTGTGTTGGCTGTTTTATTGTTAAACTCTTAGTTTATTAGGATGCCAAAAATTAAGTAGAATATTATTTATCTTTGTCATCATTTTTTGGTGGCAATAGTACTAAAGATCATAAGACAAATAATATTTTAGAGAGGATTACCATCTTAATAAATAAATTGTTCTCCCATGGCAAACAAGAATTTGTTCCAATTTGTGACTAAACTTAAAATTTTATCAACAACCTGTTGAAAGTTTGTATCATTTTTTACTATTAGACATAATGGTTATACCAATGTATTTCATTTATTGCTATTCCAATTGAAGTTAGAATATTTTTTATGAATTTTTTAATTTTTATTTATTAATAATGTACTTGTTTTATTATGATTAAATCTTAAGTTTGAGAGTTCTTCAAACAGACTCATAGAGCTAATTATACATTCTAATGAAGTTTATATATTTCCTATTAGTAAAATATCATCAGCAAAGAGTACAATCTCTAATTCAAAATCTTGAATCCTTTTATTTTAATAATGTACTCTGGTAATCTCCTGCAATGTATTAGATTGTCAGTTTTTAAAATAATACTAAAGATGATAGTATTATGGTCTGGTAATGGGCATGAAATTATTGAAACTTCTCTGTATGTGATAATAGATTTTTTGAGACAAATATTTTATCAATATTTGTTTTTGTTCCATATCTACATGAATAATGGGTAAATTGAAGTGAATTTGTTTTCCTTATCTTATATATATATATATATATATATATATATATATATATATATATTCATTAGATTTACAACATTTTTAAGTGTTTGGCTGAAGATGTGATTCTCAGCGTTCTATCTGCAGTGGAATTTTTGTCTGATAAAATACAATTAAAATCACCAGCCATTGTGGCTTCACCTTTCATGTAATAGGCTGCAGTATCAAAGTTTTTTTTTTGTTGTATCTTTATGTGCAACCTCTGGAATCCTGTAAGAGTTCACCAATGTGTATACAATGTATATAATTTTCTGTTCCACTCAGTTATAACAATACTTAACATGCAATATTTATCAACATAGGTATCTTTTACTTTAGGCATTAATGGTGAGTTCTTCCATAAAATTAGGGTGCCTCTTCTTTTAGCTCAAATGCCAGAACATGGTAAAACCAAATAATTCTTTATGAAAGTTTATTTACATCTTTATTAAGTAAATGTGTTTTCTGTAGAAATACTATTTGAGCTTTATGCAATTGCAAGTATTTGAACAGACTCCCCCCCTCTTTACTAGATTGTTCAATCAATTAATATCATTAGATATGGATTTAAAATCAGACATTTATATAAGAGAAAAAACACAGGTATGATGAAATTGCATTTATGTACAGAATTTATTAGATACTTTATATATAACAATATGAAATCTTCAGCTATGGACAAAACGTTTGAAACAAAAATAAAAAAATACTTAATGATATAACCCCAAAACATTGTACCATGGAATAACATATCCCTAGTTTGTTGAAAAAGACAAACAAACCACCTTTCTCTCAAACTCTCCAAGACTAACAAAGCTTAGCTCAGTCTTATGATTTATATTAATGTGTCTCATCTTTAAAAAGCTCATCAGTGAAATTATTATGATTAGGAAAAGTTAAAAAGGTGTTTGAAATCTTTATTATAAGTTGACCAAACTGAATATCTCTACAATCATCTTTCCCTGTACCTCACATTATCTCCCTGGTCTATTATAGGGAGGAAGTCAGTTGTTATTTCATATTTACCATGGATCAAAAAACACTTGTGTGTGCTTTTGGATTTTATTATTTTCATATTTATTAATTTGTAGATCAGATGATCTTACATTTCTTCTATTCCATTTACTATGTGTAAAGTTGTACATATATGATCATAAATTCATAAATTAGTACATGGCTATCTGTTCTTGTGGGTCATTCCAAGCCCAGCCAATTACCCCATATAAAAATCAAACCCTGCACCTTGTGCCTATAAGGTGAGAACTTTAACCATTGTGCCAGTCTCCCACCCTTGTAGGCATATTTATATTCTTTAACTATAGACATATTTACTTATTCTTATCTCTTTCTATTTCTGTTTGTATACTATGTCTTGTACTATTACTATATTCCTAGGTTTTATATTTTAGCTATAATCTTAGTGTAGAGTGTCATATAATAGACATTGACATTTATCCTTATATACTTGATAGTCTTTAACCTAGTACTACTGTTAGAATCAGTCCTATTTTTCCTTAAATGTTATGTCTAATAGTAACGAAACAAACATCTGAAAAACCTTCCGTTTTAAGATTCAAACTTTCCATAATAAATTGTTCTGATTAAAAAGAGACAGCAGAGAGGCACAATCCTAAATTTGTTATCAGAAGTGTCATTCTATGGGCTAGTATGTAAACTATCCTTTTGGTATACTGCAAGCATTCAGAACTATTTAATAACTGAGTGGTTTAGAATGCAGTTCGCTGTCTTTAGCTTATTATTTACCTTGTATTCACTGACATCTTAGCATATGATCCAAAATATTATGATTTGCTTTTAGACAGGAATAAGTAGCCTAGACATTTCTTAGAATTTCCAGAACTTCAGCAGCATCACAAAAGTGCTCATGATTCTAATTAAGCTGTTTCAAGCTAGTCCTCATGACAAGTGCTTGCAAATGAACAGTTTTATCAGTTAGAATTCACCCAAAAATACTAATGAGTGAATCCAATCCACCTCTACTTTATACACCAATCCCTCAAACCCTTCCAAACTACTAAAAAAAAAAAATATTTCAAAGTATGTTAACCACTAAAAAGCTATTGTAGTTAAAGAAATAACATTTAATGATTCATTAAGCACTATTTGTATGGGATGTTTAATATAAAGCAGACTGTCTTTTTAAAGGAGACATAGCATATAGACTTGCAAAAGAATGGCAGTTATGTCTTATCCAGGTTTAACTTGTAAAGTTTGTAGTAAATCTTTCAGCAGATGTTCAGCTATAAATCCTTCAAGTTTTGAAATGTTCTATTTTTTTAATAAAAATCCTGTCAGAGATGTTAAAATGTAGCAGAGCTAAAGAAACAGTGCTGTTAACTGCCCACCATCTTGGCCATGTCCCTTCTTTAACTACTTTGATACTATCATTTTATCTGTTTTAAACAGAAATCCTCTAACACAGCTAACCTATTCCATAAATGAAATGCAATGCTGCATTTCTTTCCTCAAAGCACTTGGCTATTCGCAAAGCCCTTCACAGCAACTTCTAAATCTTCATCGGCACATTTCTGAAACTGCAACCAGTCCAATAAAGATAAAAATAAATAGAAAGCTAGCTTTAACAAGAGGAAGTCAATATGCAGAACACCGTAACTGTAAAACAAGCTTGTATTATGTAACTATTTCAAAACAATATTTAGTTAACCATCATTCTTGTCCATCTTAAGTGTCTTTTAAATGTACCATTTGCATTTTAAAACATTCAGAAATGTACTTATCATATTTGATAAAATGACCAATAAAAATTTCCATCACTTTTTCGATACATTTAAAGTATGTTTACAGTTGAAAATACAGTCATTTATATCTGTTGAGAAATTTGAGAATATAATCCCTTGTATTTCCTGTGATGTTTAAAACTGAAAAAAAATCGTAACAAAATTTGATACTGACAAAGATAACATTCAATAAACTTTTCTTTTTAGCTTATTTAAATAATTATATATTGCTATATCAAATTTATAGACCCAGAAAATAGTGATGCTTTACACGTCACATGATACATCTGCATATCGGGCCTATATTAGACGAAAAATCAAAATCACGAACGCTCATATGAGCAAAAATGCAGGTAATCAAAATCACTAATATGGGAGTCTACACCCCCCACACCCCCCGCTAAAAATATATTCCAACTCCGAGATCGCATTACAGTGAGGAAAGGGCAAATTTTCTGATCTTCACTGTACCGCAATCTCACAATAGCGATTTCAATTACCTGCATTTCCGCTCATATGAGCGTTCGAGATTTTGATTTTTTGATCTAACAGGAACCCTGCATATCACATGTTTATCCTCAGTTGAGGAATAAGCAACAGCTAATTATATGAAATATAATTTAGAAAAAGGATTACCGGCAAAGATTGGGTGTAGAACTCGGCCCATATTTATGATAGTTGAGAATATACAGAATGAAGGGAGGCATCTGAAAACTTACTTTGGAATGACTCCCTCTGATTTAAAAATGTGGGAATGTGGTGCTCTTCCTGGAAAAATACCACATAGAGACAAATTAATACGTTTTAGATTAATATTTTGAATAGGTGTTTGTCTAAGGATAAGAATATGTAGAATAAAATTTATAATCATCAAATATCCAAGTGGCAAGCAGTTTTTAATAAAGCTATTCTAAGAAATAAAGGCTTTTCAGATATGAAGTTTATCAGAAGCTTTGCAACAGTGGAAATCCAGAGGAGCCAACAATCATAAATTCAGATTGCACATTATTCATAGGTTCATAGGTTCATAGGCTCATACTAGGCTATCTGCCCTAGGGCATTTATAAGCCTAGCCAGAGTGCGTTTGGCTTTCACCACCCATTTTAAATTAATTTTGCTATGCCTTTTTTCGAGGTTAGTATACTGTGCCTCTGTCTAACAGTGACACAAAAGTGATACCCTGGGTAAACCTACAATCTCCCATCCACTTATCAAGATTCCTCTTGAAGAGAGTCAATGAGGGACTCTGCCTAACCTGGACTGGGATTTTATTCCAGAGTGAAGGGAGCCTATGGGTTATGAATCTGTCCCTCCAGCATATCCTATTTATTTCAGTGCTGAGGTTCAAGTCTCTCGAGCGCGTAGCTCGATGGGATTTGGATTTTCTGAGGTGCAGCATGTCCATTAATTCTGGGTTGGACATGGCTTTATATGTCAGGCACAGATCGCCTCTGAGCAGGTGGTATGCCACTGAGTAGAGCTGGAGTATCTTTAACCGGGCAGCATATGGCATCTGTTTGAGCCCTTTGATCCTCTTGGTGAGGTACTTTTGGGGTCTTTCCAGTTGCTGCAGGTGTCTGGTAAGGTACATCCCAAAAGGGGCATTGTACTCAGTTATGGGCCTGATGAGGGATGAGTAAAGAGGCATGATGACCTCCCCTGATCTAGATGTGAATCCCTTCATGATTAGGTGGGCTATATAAAATGTTTTTCTAACCACTTTGGCCACATGGTTGTCAAATGAGAGATTGCTATCAACTTGGGTCCCCAGGTCCCTAATTACTTCTTCTGTACTTAATGGATTACCACCTATGTGGTAATTTATGGGCACTTTGTTTTTGCCAAAGGGGATGACTATACATTTTTTGGCATTTAGCTTGAGGCCATGGCTCTGGCACCAGTTGTCTGTTTCTATGAGGCCCTTTTGGAGGATGCTTGTGTCAGCTGGAGAGTCGATTATGGTGCCCAGTTTGCAGTCATCTGCGAACTTGGTCAGCCACAGTCCTTCCATGTTGGCCTGTACTTCCAAGAAATATATACTGAACAAGAGAGGTCCCAGGACTGAGCCTTGTGGGACGCCACTTGTAACTGGTTTGGAGACTGACATGGCTCCAGCAATTCAAACCATGTGGGTTCTGTCCTTGAGCCAGTTTGCAACCCATCTAGTGACATAGGGGTTTATATTTAAGCTGGTGAGCTTATCTATAATGCCCAAGTGGGGTATTGTATCGAAGGCCTTTGCAAGGTCCAGGTAGGCTGTGTGGACCACCTTCCCCTCGTCAATGGCCTTGGTGACTGTTTCAAAGAAATCAACCAGGTTTAAGAGGCAGGATCTGCCCTTAACAAAGCCGAACTAGGTAGGATCCAGTGTCTGTAGGTCCCCAATATCTTTATTTATGAGGTCCATGATGATCCTTTCCATAGCTTTGCAGACCAAGCTAGTCAGGTTTATGGGGCGATAGTTTGCAGGATCCGTTGAGGCACCACCTTTGTGGAGAGGGACCATTGCTGCTGTACGCCACTCTTTGGGTACATATCCTGTAGTAAGGCTGAGATTGAACAGTAGTTTTATGTTTGGGTTTAGCTCTTCTTGGAGTTCATGTAGGACGCAGCCCGGGACACTGTCTGGTCCCACTGATGCTGTGTTTTTTGCTTTGGAGAGGGCGGCTCTTACCTGAGCATCTGAGATGTCAGGGGGGCAGCACTCTGCTGGGATAGATATTTGCCCTTTTGATGTGGAGGGGGGGGAGTTTGCGCTGAACCTGTCAGCTAGGATGTTGGCAATGTCTGTGGGTTTGGTGTATTTTTTGTCATTTTGGACTAATTCTGAGCATATCTGGGAATTCCCACCCAGGTTCCTAACATAACAAAAGAAGGCCTTGTGATCATCCTTAGTGTCCTGTGCAATTTTTCTCTCGAAGCTGGCCTTAGACGATTTTATGAGTGCCCGTAGTTTTTTGCTAATACTGATCAGAGATGCCTTCCCTTTTTGGGATTTTGCTCCGTCATGTAGTAGCTTCCTCCTTCTATTGTATAGTTTGTTTATGGCTGGGGTCTACCAGACAGGACGTCTGCCTTTGGAGGATTGGGTCTTGGTTTTATTTGGGATTGCATGATCCATGCATTCCTGAAGGTGTTCATAGAATGCGTTTATAAAGGATTCTGCGGTCTGGGCCATATTTTCCACAGGCCCGTAGGCTTTAAAGGATTCCACCTCGGTTTTGAGGAGTGTGAAATTTGCTTTAGAGAAGTTTTTCACTGTGGTTTTCTGGGCAGGGGGTGGGATCGGGATGTGAATATCCAGTGAGATTAGTTTATGGTCTGATCTTACCAGTGAGGGATACACTTCTGGTCTGGAGCATAGAGTCCCCATGTTGGTGATGATTAGGTCCAGTATGTTTTCCCCTCTTGTGGGAGTGGTAACAAGTTGTTCCATAGCATTTGAGTTTATAAATTCTAGGAACCTTTGGGCTAGGGTGTTGGAGCTAGAGTAATGCTCCCAGTCTATGTTTGGGTAGTTGAAGTCGCCCAATATAATGGTGTTTGGAGAGACCTTCATATTTTCCAGTGTTCTCAGGAAGGCCGAGTGGGGTTCCTGGGTTTGGGAGGGTGGTCTGTAGCAGGCTATAAACTGGAAGGCAGTTTTACCCACTGTTAGTTGCACATGGATAGTCTCTGATGCTTCGTGCTGTGCCACCAACTTGGGGGTGTGGGTATCTTTGACGAATATTGATACTCCCCCTCCTTTTGTGGTTCGGTCCAAGTTTTGGGGCCGAAAAGCATGGTATGAGGTATAACCTGGTAGTGCTGGGGTGCTCTTGGGAGCCTTGAACCAGGTTTCTGTTACTGCACAGATATCAATGTTCTCCATGCTAAGGAGAGTTTCGAGTGTGTGCATCTTGAGGTTTAGACTTCTGTCGTTGAGTAGCATTACTCTTAGTTTCTTATCCCTTGTGATACCTATGGAGGTGGGTTTGTCTTTTGAGCCTTGCCTAAAAAAGGCACTATGGGGCTATCAAGAGCCTTTGCCAATATCCGAAAGCCCAGGGGTGACAGGTGCAAGCCATCCCTAGCGAAGCATCGTGGCTTGTCGAGCATGTCATCCCAGGCTGACAGGCATCGGATCCCCTTTGAATGATACCAATACTTAAGCCAATTGTTGAAATTGATCATCTTGTCTTCATATTGTGGCATCATTCTTTGGGAGGGTAAGATGCTACTCAAGGTCAGGGTCATACCGGCCTGGGCTACATGCTCAGAGAGCTCCTCTATGTCTCTTTTCATGTAGTCCAGGGAGGTACGTCTCAGGTCATTCACACCAGCATGGAGAATGACTGAGTCATATTTGTACTTGCCTTGGAGCGACCTGAGTGCTTGTGTTATGTGCGGATCCTAGCGCCCGACAGGCTGCTCACCGTGACCCTCTCCTTGTTCAGCCTGGTGAGCAGGACGTCAGTGTGCCTGACGATAGAGTCAGCTATTACAAGTGTATCCAGGTGTGTTGTTTAGCCTTAAGGGCTGTGACTGGTCAGCACACTGGCTTTGTGGCTATGTGTTGCATGTGTTTTGTTTTGGGGTAGTGGTTGCTTGGGTGTCTGCTTTGGAGGTCTCTGCTGCTTAGGCAGATTTTTATTTAGAGCCTCCAAGTATGTTTTTGTGTGTTTATGTGTTTGGTTTGCTGTCATGGTAGGTCTATGTAAGACTGGAATTGTAGTGAGTGTGGTTTCCTTCTCCTCCTGACTGGTTACGCCAGTACTGAGTTGAGAGAGCTTAGCCTCCAGTTTGGCTATATGGTTGCATCTCTCACATGTGTTGGAATTTGTTGAGAGGAGGAGAAGGTTGTCTGTGTGCATGAGGCAGTTGTAACATTGCCTCAAGATTCCCAGATTCACCAGCTGGACTGGAGAGGAGATTGACAACTGACCTTTGGACATGCTAGAATAGTATTGGGAATTCCTTTATAATTGAAAAAAAGGGCCAATGGGGAACAAGGTACTCAAGGGGAGTTTGTGAGGGTGTAGTGCTTTTAATTTTTTAGTGCTGACTTATATAATTGCTTTAGTGAGCAAGTGCCAGGTAACTTAAATGTAATGTGTTACAGGTAACTTAAATGCAAAAACGACAAACAGTAATTTTCTTTCAAGTGAAACAAGGAAATAAGTACAGTAAGCAATGCAGATATCACTAGGGATCCACAGAAGCACTGAAAAGTCACATTTTAGGTGAAATTAGCGTTTGAGTGACACACTATCATGGCATCTCGAAGTTCTGGCATAGACATTTTTTTTTCTTTTTAAACAATCAGCTTTGTTGGTCTATTATTGAAGACAAATATTACACACATTATTAAAACCCAGCAAGGTATTTGATAGCTCTTTACTTCTACTCCTTTCACCCACAGTCAACCATCCAATCAAAACTTTCCCCTCTTTACCCTTACTTTTTTCACCCACAGTAATTAAATACACCATTAATTAAATACATCACTCTTTCACTACCCCCTCTCACCCCACAGCTCTTCTCTACAACTACAAATCCTCCTATATTAAACTACCTTTTTCTAACCATGCTTTCCTTACTGTTCCTAACACACTGAACCCCCATCTCCCTCCTACTACTCCTAACAACTTTATACCATGTCAGCTCCTATACCTCCAATCAGCTTCCACTCCCTGCTCCTTACCATACTCCCACACAAATAATCATTGATTTTCCATCTCCTCCTCTCTGTTTCAGCTCAACCCTCTGCACCTTTCTAATCCTAAAATCATTTCCACTACTGCTAAGACACTTACTCTTGAACAAATACTAGACCATCCAGAATACCCTAAATCCAAACCAAAACACTAAAATAACTTCCTTCAATAACCTCGTCTTAGCTGGAGACATTCACCCCAACCCTGGACCTAACCCACCCACAAACAACAATTACCCTCCCCCTTCCTCTAACCTTTCATACCCCTACAATACTCTTAAATTTTTCATGCTCAATGCCCAGAGACTCAACATAAAAGCACATCACTTTCAAGCATGGCTAAGTCATAACCAACCTGAAATTGTAGCCATCTCTGAAACTTGGTTCAAACCCCACCCACATCTCTGACTCTGAAATCCTACCATCTGGATTTCACACTCTTAGATGTGACCACCCAAAGAAAAAAGGCAGAGGTGCTGCATTAATCTATTCCAATCTACTTAACTTAATTCCCCCTACCAAACCCCATTCCTAAATTTTCCAGTACAGAACTACCAGTTGGTCTATTAAAAATGAATAACCACAAAAGCCTCTCTATCATCACCCTTTATATCCCACCCGGAAATAACGTCTCAACCCTTGAAGACATACTCCAATGGGCCTCAGCTGAAATTAACCTTGAAACTTACATACTAGGTGATGTAAACATCAACTGGAATAAAATCAACAGTCCCATACCCTCCCTGTCCATTAATCTCTAACTTTACTCAAGTAACCCACTCCATCACCATACCCAATAATACAAATCCCCAGGATCCACTCTTGACTGGATCTTAGTCACCCATCCAAATAAAATTGCCAACTCTGGCACCATTCCTGACTATTACTGACCACCTCCCAGCTTTCATTTACCGTGCAATCACCTCCCATTCACACCAATATCAATATATTCACACCCACAACCTTAGTAAATTGGACGCCAAAACCTTCTCTATCTCAAACAAATGAATTGGAACATTCTAAAAACCCTTCCACTCGATAAAGCCATAGACCACTTTAATTCTACTTTCCTAGATGCTCTAAATTCCCTAGCTCCACCAAGAAAAAATAGAATAAAAACTATAACTGCCCCTTGGCTAACTAAAGAAACAAAGCAAATTATGCATCAAAGAGACAAACCCTAGAAGCTTTACCAAAAGAAACTTCCCGAAACCCTTCTCCAATATACACAGCTTCATAACTTTGCAAAAAAACAAATCTTCAAAGACAAAAAAATCCTACTACACTAAGCTCCAGTCCAACCATCCCCAAAAGCCTAGGCTTTTTTTGGAGCTCCATAAACTCACTCCTCAACCCAGGCCCCAAAAATAACCCATATCCATACCCAAGTAAATCTGACCTCAAATTAGCCTTACTATTCAACTCTTTCTTTATAGAGTCACCATCCGACCTAACAAAAACTTTTCCCAACAACAACCCATCTCTCCTACATTCCACCTCATCTAAGTCCTCAAATAATTTCCCCCCTATGTTTGAGCTTAAACCTGTCTCCACTAACTACATTAAAAGACTTCAAACTTAAACCCTATTCCAATGCACCTGACAATATCCCCTCTTCCTTTCTTAAGTCTGCTGCCGATGGTATAGCACGCCCAATTAGTATCCTAATTAATACAGCCATAAAGGAATCCTATGTCTCTAAACTCTGGCATTCTGCCTTTATTCTTCCTCTCCACAAGAGAGGTAAAAACACTAACATTTCAAGCTTCCATCCTATAGGTCTTCTCTCTCCATTCTCCAAAATCCTAGAGAAATCTATACATCTCCAACTTATGCCTTTTCTGACTAAAAAACAACTTCTTATCCCTACCCAACATGGCTTCTGACCAGGACATAGCACCATAACAGGTCTACTCTCATTCTTAGAAACTGCCAATCAAGCCTGAGATTCTGGGAACTTAGTGCCCCTAGATCTCTCAAGCGTTCAATACTGTTTTCCATAACCACCTTCTAAGTCACCTGTCAAAACTAAATCTCTCCCAAAATACTCTATCCTGGTTCTCAAGCTGTCAGATATATCTCAGGCTGTGAAATGGAAAAAAGGCACCTCACCTTTCTTACCCCACCTCCACCAGAGTACCACAGGGGTCCATCCTCGGGCCAATGCTGTTTAATATCTATCAATAATTTTCACTCTGATATTCCTAATGTCAGAGTCATCCAGTATGCAGATGACTCTACACTTGTCTGCTCTACCTGTAACCTCCCTGAACTCCTAACTAAAACTCAGACTGCCTTCTCACCTACTGAGATCTGGATGCGCCAAAATCACCTTTCTCTCAATGCTAACTTATGTAAAATACTACTATTCACACCCTCAAAATCTTTCTCATTTGATAAAAAATCCTTCCAAGTCCTTATCCAAAGCAACTCTCTGATCAAAGTTGTTCCCTTTGCCAAACTACTCAGTATAACTATAGATGAACACTTCAAGTTCGACATCCATATTCAGCAAAATATAAAGAAAACTCACCAAAAACTAGGTATGCTATACAGGAACAACCACGTCCTCTCTTCTTCTACCAGGAATACTCTAGCCTCCTCTTACCTCCTTCCCTCCCTTCTGTACGGCACCCCACTACTAACTAACCTATCCTCTTCCGTCACTTCCAAACTTGAAAGCTGTTATGACAAAATTTCTAAATTTGTCACCAAAGTCAAATATTCCACTCATCACTGTGTTTCCCTCCAATCCCTCAACTGGTTAGAATTCACAAATTACCTGGACTTCCTCCATCTCACTACAGCACATAGACTAATATTTAATCCAACCAAATGCCCCGCTCTAACTAACATCCTTCCCCCATGCACCCCAAATAGAACTCTCAGACCTGAACACCAAAACTTAATTACTGTCCATAAATTTAAACATCCTGCTGGACAGCTTCTCCTCTCCGTCTCCTTAGGTAAAAAATGCAACTCTCTCCCTTCCACACTAAGGACAATGTCAAACACAAACAACTTCAAAACCCAGCTTTACACCTACCTTTCCCTCAAATGGAAATGTAACTGCATTCTCCCTACCTAGAACTCTTTAACAAAAGCCCCTGGGAGGGTATCCTCCTGAGTTTTTAAGCACCTTATAGCTCACTATAACCTATAACTAATTCCATATGATCTTTCACACTGTAAATACTGTAAATAGTTTTTAACTTTTGACTTTAACTGTGTGAATTTGTTAAAATGTATCTGCACAATATTTTTCCACTATGGGCAATATTGGTCATGATTTGTATTATTTGATATGTATTTGTACTTGTACTTTTATTTTTATTGGACTGCTATCTTTCTTGTAATCTGTTTCATGGAGCTTTTCACCCCGGGGCTCCACTGAAGGACTCTCTGGGCCCAGTGGACTTCCCTGGTAATCAAACTGGAAATAAATAAATACAAACAAAGTAATACTGAGATATAATCTTGCAAAGATTTTCATCATCGAACATAACCATTTTCCTTGGCATTATATAGGGCCATGCTGACTGTAATAACAGAATTGAAATAGGTTTTGACATAAACATTATAAATGAATACACTTATTGTAGAATTTAGTATAACTAAATCTGTATTAATTATGGATCCATTGAAATTGGAACACACTTAAATGAACTGTATACTTTATTTGTAAAAGCACTTTAACACTTTATCTTACAAGTAATAACTTCCCAACTCAACAAATACCAATCCATCTTTTTTATTGTTGTATACAAATCAATGCAATTCTTTTCTTTTCTATCCTCAGTTTTAATACCATAATGAATTCACATCACTATCTTTAGCATATAACTTTATATTAAATATCCATATTGAATATTATCTTTAAATAAAATTAAATTCAGTTCTTACACAAGCCATCCCATCTTACTATCAAGCCAGAGCCATGTGTCATAATGAGAAAAACTATTCAACACTGGATCCAGATACTCGAGTAATAAAGAATATATAATCTTTCATCTCCTGCATTTTGTGTATGATGCTTCCTTCCAGCTTTCTAAAACCAGCGCCTGGTCTTTTGCCTTCAAACAACCATATCCTGAAAGTTCACACAGTAGTTTGCCTCAGTAATTCCCATCTTATGAATTCTCATACATTCAACATTAACATGATTTGAAAATAAAACAACATCTCTGATAATTGCTTTCTTTTCTGAAGTCATTTACTCTTATTTCTAAACACATCTAAATTAATTCTAAATTATTCTCCAGTTTTCAGCCACACCAAAAAAAATGCAGCCCTTCTGTTTTCAGCATTCAGCATCCTTTCGTATTTAATTAGCTGTGCTTCCTGAACTTCTGGTGCCTGCCTAGTCCAGCCTATCAAAAAGCAGACTTATGTCCACTATTTCTTCAAAAGCTGGCCAGGGCTTCCCATCAGCATAACAGAAGTAGACTCAGCAAACTTCATTAAAAGAAAATCATAGAACATACTTTGTATTACATGCTGGGAGGCTGCAAGAAATCACAAATATTTTATCAAGTCCTCTTGAAAATATGAAGCTGTCTGTCCACAAATGGCTTTAGCAGACATTTGCCCTTTAATCTAAATCATGACAGCAATTGTAAACTACATTTCATTCAGTTATCTGTCTTCTACCCAATAAACATAACATGCCCCCTCCACAGAAAGAGTCACAAGGATGTCATCCAAAATTATTAGACAAATGCAGTGTAAATCTCTTGAAACTTGATTTACAATATATCTCCACTGGCGGTTGGCAGAAAGGATGAAGGCTGTGAGCTGTTAACAAGCTATTTCCTCTAGTACAGAGTTTAATTGCCTCAGCTTTCATTTGCCTGCTGTGTGACCTTGAGCAAATCACTTAACCAGAGTGCTTTGGGGCAATAAGGAATTTTGGCCAGGCTCCTTAAAGATCTCCTAAACTGTTTGCCTACTCACTACCTAAAAACATAGTTAACATCGATTCCAAGCAAATTTTCTTGTTGACCTGGTAAGTACAAACAAAGCATACCTACTATATACATCATTTCCCCTGGCTTCTAAATCACTCTCCAGTCATATGGAAAATAACAAAATCAATTCTATCCTAGACAGTGACTTGTATAAGGACTTCTTAAATGTACACTGCAATGGCTTATGATCACTTTTCTACTAACATACCTTTCCCTCAAATATATTAAGGAAATATGTTTTTAAACCATGTGCAATTATTAGTATTTGTTTTCTATCTCAGCTTATTTTATAGACAATCAACAAATGTTTTTGACTAGTAAGCAAATGGTTTATCTTCTTGCAAATTCAGTGCACTCATTCCATTTCAACATGTATCTGCTTACAATGTGAATTACTCACATCAATATACTTAATCATGGAACATCTGTCACTAATTGAACAATACAAATTGTTTTTCTTCTTCCTCACTCCAGTGCCATTCTGCAATATGCTAATGTAAGTTGCTTAATAGTCTCATTTCTAACGGAGCATAAATATTGAAATATACTGTGTCATATTACAAATCTTACAAGTTTTTATTATCTGGTGGAGGCATCTTATCTATGGCTCTGAATTTCTCATCATATTATTTATTATTATTGTATTTATTTTATTTACATTTGTTGACCGGGAGAGTCTGACTGGACACAGGTCCGTTTTCAGCAGAGACCCGGGGAGAAAAGCTCCACATTAAGTATTATTTGCATTATACAGTTAAAAAAACATAGCATTTAAATATAGACATTAGTCCAGTTAAGGATGCAAGACAAGAAGAAAACAAATGTAAAACAGCTGTAGAGCATAGTACAATTTTAAAATATGGTGACGTATACTAAACATGGTTAAAATGTAGTTGAGATTCATCAATGAACAATTGATACAATCTGTTTTTGAGGTACATAACAGCCATTAGCAGTTGTAGCTACAAGGAGTTAGTATTATGTGGTAGGTAGCTGGGAACATGAGTATCCAAGCTTGCTAAGAGTAGGTTGTTGATAGGGGGCTGAAAGAGGTAGTGGGTGGGGGGAGTGAATGGTATTAGACGGGGGGTTGCAAGGGCATATCCGGCAAGTTTTGAAGTGTGATTTTAGTAAGGATTTAAAGTGGGTGCAAGAAGTTACAGAGGTAATTGAGGATGGGAGGGAGTTCCAGAGTTTGGCTATAGTGCAGGAGAATAATGCTTCTCCAGCAGAGTTACTGGCTCTTGTGACCTGTAGGATGTTTTTGTGGCTGGATCTTAGTGGTCTCGTGGTTATGTAGGGTTGGAGTAGATTCTGGAGGGATGGGACTTTTAGTGGTTGGTTTATTAGTTTGTGGGCGAGTGAGAGTTGGTACCATTGAAGGAGGTGGGAGAGCTCTAGCCAGCCCAGTTCTGCTAGTGAGAGAGTGGTGAATACGGTAGGAAGCCCCTGTGGCAAATTTGGCAATTTTGTTGTAGCAGGTTTCGAGCTTATTTAGATTGCATTGTCTAAGGTTAGTAAATATTGGAGAGGCATAGAGTAGGGTTGAGATAAGATGAGAATTTGCTACTGAAATTTTAGCTGCTTTGGTAAGTAGTTGCTGATTTCTATATAATGCTCCTAGTTTTTTGTGCACTTTTATAATGGTCATGGAAATGTGAATGTCAAAGTTCAGTTTATTGTCTATTCTACTCCTAGTAATTTGGTGTGTTCTGTAGGATGGATGGTGGTGTCTTTTGCTGTGATGTTAAAGTGAGAGCTGTCTAGGGTAAGTTTGGTGAGTTGGAAGATTAGTAATTTAGTTTTGTTTGGGTTGAGTATTAGTTGGGCATCGGATAACCAAGTTTCAATAGAAGAAAATGCTTCCTGTGTGACGTTTTGCAATTCTGGTAGGGAGTGGGCTGTGCAGATGATGGTTGAGTCATCTGCGTATTGTATGAGTGTGCCATGTGCTGTGGCTGAGGCTAGATTATTGGTGAAAATAAAGAGTAGGGGTCCCAGGATGGATCATTGGGGAACTCCTATGGAGACTGGTAGTTGGGGGGATAGGTTGTCCTGCCAAACAACTGCTTGTTGTCGGTCAGATAGGTAACTCTGAAACCAGTTGATGACTGGTTGAGAGAAGGATAGGTTATTGAGAAGCGAGATGAGTTGTTTGTGTGGGACCATGTCGAAAGCTTTAGAGAGGTCTAGGAAGGTAGCTGAGGAGAGATAACCTGCATTTTTATTTTGTAGGATAGTGTTAGAGAAAGAGAGTAAGGCGGTGGTGGTGCTATGGTTAGGTCGGAAACCATGTTGTGTGTTGGAGAGGAGGTTGTTAGCAAGGAGGTGATCTGAGACTTGAGAATGAATGCATCTCTCTAGTATTTTGGAGAGTGGCGAGAGAATAGCTATGGGGCGGTAATTGGTTAGATCTGTGGAGAGGCCTCCTTTGTATAGGGGAATTATGTGCGAGAATTTCCATAGTGCAGGAACATAACTTTCTGACAGAGATCTGTTAATCAAGAGTGATACGGGGTAGGCTAGAGTGTCAGCTGCAAGTTGAATATATTCACCTGGGAGGTTGTCTGCTGCTAATCTGGTGGTTTTAAGTTTAGTTAGTAGTTATTTTATTTTGGAGGTAGGAACAGGAGAGAAAGAGAAGCTAGTTGGGAGATTGTTAGTTCTAGCTGATGGTGTGGGTTTGTGGGGGGGGGGGTTGTGTTGTCTAGCTAGTGATAGTACGGTTTGTGTGAAGTGATTGTTGAAAGAGGTAGAAATATTTTCGGAGGAGTGAGTTAAGTTAGGAGTGGGTGTACTTACTTGGGTGGAGGATGGCGTATGAGGACTGGAATTGTTTGGGGTTATGCTGGGAGGAGGTAAGGGCAGACTGATAGTACTGGATTTTGTCCTGTTTTATAAGCTTTTTGGTTCTATTGTGTAGTTCTAGGAATTTTTGCCTAGTAGAGGGGGTTTTGGTTTTGCGCCAGTTGTCCCATGCTTTATCCCTGTTTTTCATTTCAGACTTTGTGTTTTTTTGTAGCCATGGGGATTGTTGGGCTCTAGTTCGGAAACGTCTTATGGGGGCGTGGTAATTAAGGATGCTTAGGAATGTTTCATTAAAGTAGTCAACTGTGTCATCTAGTTTGCGGTATTTTATAGGTTGCCAGTTACAGTTTTTTAGGGATGAGCTGAATGAGAGAGGGTTGAAGTTAGTTTGTTTGCGTATTTGACAGTAGATGATGGGTTTTGCTTTATAAAGGTGTTTTCTTAGTAAGAAGGTTGGGGAGTGATCACTGAGGCTGTCAGATAAGCAGCCTGCTATATATGACTGGGGGCTCTTATTGATTAGTATCCAATCAAGTTTGTTGGAGTTATTTATCCTAGTAGGTGACTGGACTAGTTGGGTGAAGCCATGAAGATTTACATGATGGGTTGGGTGGTTGCTAGAGCAGGATTGCCAGTCAGTGTTGAAGTCTCCTAGAATTAAACTTTCTTGGGGTAGGTGGTGGGTAGTCCAGCTGAGGAGGTTTTCAAGTGGAGGGATGCTGTGGCCAGGTGGGAAGTAGCAACCTATTATGTTTAGGGTTTTATTTCAGTTTATTTTAAGGTTGGCATATATTATTTCTTCCTTACCTATTTGGGGAGCTGCTAACTTTAAAATCTGGATGTCTAGATACTGCTTAAATATTACAGCTATACCACCTCCTTTTTTGTTTAGTCGGTCTACTTTTAGCATACTGTAACCAGCAGGGAGGATTTGCTCATTAGTAATGTGTGGTTTTAACCATGTTTCTGTAAGGATCACTACATCAGGGGAGTAGAAGTCTATGGTGGCATGGAATTCATGCACCTTGTTGCATATACTTCTAATATTTAGGCTTATCAGAAGGTCGGTTGGCTTTCTATTGGCTGTGATTTGGGAGATGTGGTTTGTAGTCTGAATATGAGGGGAGGGGTTGGAGATAGAGGGACCAGGATTAGGATGGATGTCTCCACTGCACTGCTAGGTTGGATATGGATGAGATTATTAGTTTTATCAATTTCTGTATATGCATGCTTATAAGGGAAGTTTTTTGATTGTGTTCTGTGGGCAATAGGTATGGTGGTAGGGTTATGTTAGGTTGTGGGGTTGTTTTTAGTTTAGGTATTGTGGTCTGTAGTCTATATAGAGGGTGTATTGGGAAGGTTGTTGACCTGATGAGAGAGTAGTAGAGGTGGGATATGAGTGGTGGTGTGTGTGTGGTGGTACAGTGGTAGTGGTTGAGTGCAGGAATGGTGGAGGTTTGGTAAGATGTGATGTATGCAAGGAGTGTGCATGTAGTGACTATAGGTATGGTCTGCTTGTACATATTAGCTGAGTAGGAGGAATAGTAGTGAGAAGTTGTAGGAGGAAATATAGGTGTGGTGATTTTATAGGTTGAAGGGTGGGAGGGGTTACTTTTTGTAATAAAGGTAGGACCACTAGGGATGTGTGGGAATTGGGGGAAGGGAGGGGAGCATAGCAGGCAACAGATGAAGGAAGACTATCAGTAGGTTTATAGGTTACAATGAAAAGGGCTGGCCCTGATTAGGCTGCAATTGGTCTTGTGGGGGTGGGGGAGGATCAGAATAGACCAGAAAAGTGGTGGATAGCAATAGTATGATGAAAAGAGCTGGCCCTGATTTCACAGATATGCAAGTCTACAGAAACAATAAGAAAAGGCAGTAGTTACTCTGACTTGCTTGTTTTGCGTACCTGTCTTATTGAAATAAAATAAGCCAATTTTACCAAGGAGTTATGTGGAAATTAGGAAGACAAGAATTTATAAGAGAAAAGGTTTAGTAGAAGTAGAGAAACAGCAGAGCATACAAATAATACAGCATCTAAAGACAGATTGCAGTTAGAAGTACAGAATGGGGGGGCAGCTAATGTTCTGAAACAAGAAAATCAGTAGGTACTTTGGACTTACTTGTTTTGCATACCTTTCCTTTGAAATAAAATAAACACTTGTAACCAGGAGTATGTGGGATTTAGAAAGACCACAAGTTATAGGAGAAAGGGTTTAGTAATACTAGGAAAAACAGCAGGGCTTTCAAATAGTTGAAACAGTTTGCGAAGGGAGACTGCTGTTAGGAAGTACAGTAATGGGGAGGGGCAAACTAACATGGGCTAGCAATTAATTTTGGAGGATAAAACATACTTTTTGTGTATTTTGAAAATAACACTCATTCCGAGGTTGCCTGGTTCTGTTAAAGAGCACTGCAGGCCAATAGATAGAACTTGGCTTGGTGGGGATCCAGGGAAAGTAGAATTAAAAGGAGAAATTTTAGTATATTTTGAAAATAACACTCATTCCAAGGTTGCCTGGTTCTGTTAAAGAGCACTGCAGGCCAATAGATCAAACATGGCTTGGTGGGGGAATCCAGGGAAAGTAGAATTAAAAGGAGAAGCTTAGGTATGAGCACTCCATCCACAGAGACAAGCAGCTACACCAAGAGGATTTTAAAAGTAAAAGCATAATCCATGTACCTCAGTTTGTTAACTTTAATGTTATACTTGCTCAGCTTGATGTTATACTACTTCATTCTATTAAGTACATGAACCACCTTACTGTCATTATTTCTCTGGATATGTCCCTATGAACAACACTCTATAACTGTTACCTACATCTCATTAAGTGTAAAATGAATGAGCTTTCAGCTTTTCAGCTTCAGTTCACAGATGTTCCACTCTTTGATCCCTGTTTCACATATGAAAGAACTGCTAGCAACTTTCATTTTGTGGACCAGCAATTCACTCTGGTAAGTTTTATTCTTTTTTCCATGATTATGCAACCATTGAGTTAGTTTTTTTTAATTATTTATCCTTTGTTGACTGGTTAGGCCCACTAGGCTGTACCCTCTATTCAGGGGAGACCTGCTGTGGTATTGAGACTACTAGGGAAATTTGGCCAGAGTGTCAGGGAACTTACCCAACTCTTTTTAACAGATGCCATGGGATCTTTTACACCCACCTGAGCTATCACCAACTGAAGCAGATGGGGCTTCAGTTATACATCTCATACAAAGGATGACACATTTAAGAATGCACCACCCCGCTTAGGCTGCATTGTGTCCACAATTGATCTACCTTGAGTGGGAATATAACCCACACACTTCTGTACCAAAGGCAAGTGTGCTATCCGTAGCTTCACTGACACTGTATTTAGTATATTTAAGGGTACTTACGTATTATCGCAACCAGATTTTGCAACCTCCTTTACTTTCTTCACTTTTACTGAAATGGCCTCACTGAAGTGTGATATCGAAGGGTAGACTGGCAGAAGGTCTATTGGGGATATCGGTAGGGGTTTTAAAAAAACTAGTAAGACATAATTTTGAGGTGTGTGGGTAGCATCCTTCAAAGACATCCAGCATTGAATTCAGTGATCGCAGTGGTTGTGTGTATGTACGTGTGTTGGGCTGAAAGGAATGCAGGAGTTAACGTACGATCTGTGGAATGGATTACTTTGTACTGCAGTTCCTTTTGGTGAAGGACTACTACTTCTTCGGCTTTACCTGTTTGTTTTTGTTTTGGTTTTTTTTGGATCATGTACGACAGTATTATGAAGGTTAGAAACAGGTTTGGTGGACTTAGGTAGCTTCATCATTGAAACGGCTGATAAATAATACAGGTTTGAAAACAGAGATTTCCTACTTCACTGACTACAGCATGTGGAAGGAACACGTTCGCAGTAGAATGGGACTCGCTTAACTGACAGGAGATGCTGGCGGTAAAAGGGGAAACCTGTTTTTGAACCTTATCTTATGAGCTGTTTAAATGATAAACCTTCCTAAAAGTACAAAAACATTACAGAACACATGTCTCTAACCATCATAACACTGCAGTGCTACTATTTGACCTAAACAGAAGCAACCAGCATTAGCGCAAAAATCTGGTTGCGATAATATGTAAGTACCTATTTAAGTAAAGGTTGCAGGAAGCTAGCTCACCTGAAACAAGCTCAAAAATCATTTTTTAAGAGATTGAGGTGATCTGAAATACTGAATACTTTGACCAGTTTGCTTCACTCAGTTGAAGCATAAGCTATTGCAACTCATGAATGCACAGGGAAAGCCGTAACACCTTCAATCTCTTCAATAATATGTGCAGAAGTTCTCTGAGACATCTGACAAAATAATAAATAAAAGTCTGGTTAAGCTATATATTCCTACATGTCTATTAAATGTGCACAAATTAAAATATTTTTCATCAGTTCAGTTTGCCACAGTGACTGATTACATCACTTAAAGAAAATACTTTGCTATATGACATAGTAGAAACCACTAAGTCTACAATATATAGTGAGCAATGCTAGCTGTAGCATTTTAAGGTATTGTGGATATATACATCATTATTACTTTGACAGACTTCAATTTACCCTCTCAGCTGTCCCATTTTTGTTTCCTAATCGTGTCTGTGCTGTCAGATTTATGCAACTACCTTTCTGTTCTGCTCCACAGGGCTACAAGAGTTTTCATGGAGTGTGCAGCAGTTATAAAATGGCAGATTCTATCTCCATATGATGAATTCTTGGAAAACGGCCTAGACTAATAAATATATTTTAACAGTCACAAAGCACATCACTCTTTACATGGACATCATGATTTCTCCCCATAACAAGCTTCTGTCAAGCTGAATAATAACAGCAGAGCTTCTGTTCAATCAATCTGAAAGTGAGTGTTATTATTATTATTATTATTATTATTATTATTATTATTATTATTTATTATTATCTCAACTACAACTAGTGACACCTAATGACCTGAATAAGTAAGCAAATTGTAAAGAGAATGCTTCATTTACTCTCTTTCAAATTGTGTTTTGAAAATTTGAGAAAACATTACATTCAATTTGCACCTGTGATTAAAAGCCACATTTTTATTTTTAATTTTGAGCTTTTGGGCTCAGATTTCTGCATGATAATGTAATATATTTGTGTCATAATGTTGCACTGTATTTAGTTTTTCCACCTTTACTCTGGTCATAAATAATTTTCAGTTGCTAATTTGCTTCTGTCATGTTAACACACTTTATCAAATGGATTTCTTCTGCCATCTATTCTACACACGTGTCTCATTGCAGGACATGTCTTCTTAGCATGTGTGTAATCACATCTCATGATGACTCTGCCAGACTCACAGTTTCCATGTTTTTCATGTCTTCTGTGACTCCCACATCTCAGTTTATTCCTTTTCCCCTTGTGTTCCCACTACCATGCACATGCCACTATACACACTTATTTTTCCAAAAATGTTTTTATTCATTTTATAACATAACTTAACAGCATACTAACAAGAAAAGAACAAATAATCTATATACAATGTCCATAACAATTAAGAAAAAATAATAAACATAGGAAAACACTTCATATTTCTTCTAAATAATTAGACAATTTCATCCAAGCAATTAAATGATGGTTTGTGTCATTAGTCCTTGCTTTTATAGTAGCAATCTCATTTCTACAAATATATTTTGCAAGATGAATAAACTCAACTTTAAAGACAGGAGTAAATTGGAATTTCCCATTTTTAGTAACAATTTTTCTTGCTATACAGATGATTGATCACAGTAAAAATATTTTATTTTTAGGAATGATTTCATGAACAGGAACATTGAAAATGATAAGGGCATCAGAGATTATACAGTTGTCATTCTATAGAGCTTTACAAAGATATCCAAAGTCTAACCAAAATGGGGAGATTATTTTACAGTTAACAAACATATGTATCCAGTCAGTATCAGGATGTCCATATGTCCAGCATTTAATTTCATCTTTCTTGTACATTATTGCTAGTCTGTGTGGGATGAAGAAACATCTATGTAAGAACTTCCATGTGTATACACACCAGAACAAGGAAGATGTGGATTTCTTCACCGACTGTAAACTAAGTTTTTTTATCTTTTGCTGAGAATACTTGTTTATTAATGTCACTTGAATAATTCCAAAAAAGAAACATCTGTTTTGCTAAAATCATTTCTGAGAATTTTATAAATAACAGATATGTATACAGTATTCTTGGGTGAGCTATTAATAATTGTTGAGATAAAATCTAAGATTTTTAAGGTGCTCTTATTATGTGCCTCTAGTGAGGGTATGAGTTTAGCATCTATAAAATCTTTGGAAGTTTGGATGTCCAGCCAATTGCAATTTTGCAAAATATATCTGCCAATCAAATAGTTTGTTTATTTTAATAGCTGACAGAAACTGATTCCAATATAATAGATCACCCTTCTTAAATTCTAATATTTTCTGAGTATCAAAAGATATCAAGCATTCATTTGTAAAAGCAATAGGAAATAAAATTATTAATAAATTCTTAATTAATTGATTAGAAAACATAAGCTTTTTAAACAACAATGTTTGGCTTGTAAGAGGTGTAAGAACAAGTTTCAACCTTTCACTTTGTATATTTTTAAAATTCATATAAAGATGCTTCTATATATTTGAACATATAGTTCAAGTAACGTCTTATTGTTACTAAGAAATAAGCTTTCATGAATTCATTTCCAATATGATGTATAAGAAGTATTATTCCAAAGCAACATTATGTTAATAAATGCAGAATTTAAATAAAAAATCAATATTTGGAAACCTTATACCTCCTTCATCCCAGCTTGAGGTGTGCCAGAGAAGAGAAATTCTTGTTTTTTGGGGGGGAGTACCAAAATGAAGTTAGGTAATATGCTATTTATTTTCTTTTTAATTTTTATTGATGGGGGAATTATTAAAGATTGGCTAATGAATAAGATTTTAGGCAACAATATAATTTTGATTAGAGTTAGTCTGTCTTCAAATGTGAAGAACAGTCTGTTCCAGCTATCAATTAGACTTGTAATTGAGTTTATAAGTTGCTGGTAATTAGATGTGAGTGATTTTTTTTTTATATAATTAGATTCAATAATGACAACTATATATTTAATATGTGTACCCTCCCAGTTTATTCTCTTTTTGATCTAAGTTTCTTAGTAACATTTTTATTTACTAGAAACGTCTGAGTCTTGTTGTGATTGACTTTTACACCAGAGGTGTTTTCAAAGGAATCTAGATTATGTAATAGGTGATTTATTGAATTTTCAGTATTAATAGAAGTTATTAGTAGATCATCAGCAAACAACTGTATCTTGGGAGATCATTTGTCTGATACTTTATATCCTTTAACACTGTCATTGTTCCTAATACAATTTTCAAGAGGCTCAATAACCAGGGCAAAGAGTAATGGGGAGAGGGGGGCACCCCTATTTAGTATCTCTTAGATTCATAGGTAGGTTCATAGGTAGGTACTAGGCTATTGGACCAAGGGCCTAAGTAAGCCTAGCCAACAAGGTTCCCTGGCTTATGCCACCCAAGAAAGTTATTTTCCTGTGCTCCGGTCGAGCAGAGCCACAGAAGTGATCCCCAGGGTGTATTTCCTATTTCTCATCCACTCATCAAGATTTTTCTTGAAGAGTGCTAATGAGGAACTCTGCTTGACATAGATGGGTAGCTTGTTCCAGAGTATGGGAAATCTCTGGGACATGAATCTATCCCTCCAGCATGTCCTGTTTATTGTGGTGACAAGGTTTAGGTCCCTAGAGCATTTAGCTTGAAGGGATTGGGATTTATTTAGGTGTAGCATGTCCAACAGCTCTCGGTTTGACATAGCTTTATATGTTAGGCAGAGATCACCTCAGAGTAGGTGATATGCTATGGAGTAAAGCTGGAGTGTTATGAGACAGTCAGTGTAGGGCATTTGTTTGAGGCCAGTAATCCTCTTTGTGAGCTACTTCTGTGGCCTTTCCAGCTGCTGCAGATGTCTTGTGAGGTACATTCCAAAAGGGTGGTTGTACTCTATAATGGGTCTAATAAGTGTTGAGTAGAGGGGAACAATGACCTCTTTTTTTTTCCTGGATGAGAACCCTTCTCTGATGAGGTGTGCCACATAGAAGGATTTCCTGACTACTGTGGAGATGTGATTATCAAAGGAGAGACTAGTGTCCACCTGGGTCCCAAGGTCTCTTTTCACACATTCGGCATTAAGTAGACTGCCACCTATGTGGTAGTTCATGGGTACTGAGTTTTTACCAAAGGGGATAACAATGCACTTTTTGGCATTGAGCTTGAGGCCATGGCTCTGACGCTAGGCATCTGTCTCAGTGAGGCCCTTCTGTAGGAAGTCCACATCATTTGGGGACTCAACTATGGCTCCTAGTTTACAGTCATCTGCAAACTTTGTTAGCCAAAGGCCTTCTGTGTTAGCCTGTACTTCAAAGAAGTAGATACCAAACAGGAGAGGTCCCAGGACTGAACCCTGTGGTACTCCACTTGTCACTGATTTGAAGTCAGATTTGGAGTCTGTAACTTTTACAGTGTGGGTTCTGTCAGTGAGCCAGTTGGCAACCCATCTTGTGACATAGGGATTTATACCTAGTTTAGTGAGTTTAGCTATAATTCCAGAATGGGGGATGGTGTCGAAAGCCTTGGCGAGGTCAAGATAGGCTGTGTGAACCACCTTACCCTCGTCTACGGCTTTGGTGACTGCCTCAAAGAAGTCGATCAGGTTCAGGAGGCATGATCTGCCTTTCACAAACCCAAACTGGGTGGGGTCCAAAGTTTGGAGGTTACTAATGTCTTTCTTTATGAGTTCCATGATGATAAGTTCCATGACCTTACAGACCAGGCTCATCAGGCTAAAAGGGCGATAGTTCCCAGGATAATATTTCAAATGGGCTAGATAAATAAGATCCAATCTTTACATAGGATATGGACTTTTCACATAATTCTTTAATTAATCCTATAAAGTTTGAGGAGAAATTGTATTTTTGCAGAGCATTAAATAGATATGGCCAACTTAGTGAATTGAAAGCTTTATCTATGTTAAGGGTTAAAATCTAGAGCTATTTTTTTTTGTTTGCTAAGTCTATTAAGGAACGTAATCTGATTACATTGCCTTGTATCTTTCTGTTTTTGATAAAACCAGTTTGGTCTTCATGAATTAATTCATGAAACAATCTTTGCACATCATACAGACCAATATCTTTGCATAACACTGATTACAAGATATTCATGGCTACTAAGATAGACATGAATATCTTTTAATCAGTGTTAAGCAAAGATATTGGTCTGTATGATGTGCAAAGATTGTTTTTTTATTTAGTTTTAAGATGGGAGAAATGATGGAATATTTCCATGCGGGAGGGATGTTTGCTGTAGTTTTAACTTCTTAAAATGCACTGAGTAAAATTTCCATATTATCAGGTAAAAGTTTATTAAATTCCAAGGTTAAACCATCCAGCCCTTGTGCTTTGTTTTAAGATTATTTATTTGTTCCTTTAATTCTTTGAAGGAAAAAGGTTCAGCTGTGTTATCAATGTTGTGCTTAGAGAACTTCTTTTGAATATTGTTTGTAAGAAAGTTGTCTGTACTTTTATCGCTTGTAGATGAATTATTATTATTAATATTCTCATAATGTTTTTTAAACATAAGATGTTTTTAAATCTGTAACTTTAATAGTCTGATTATTTCTAGTATATATAATTTCTTTTATATAACTCCTTTCATTTAAATGTTTGGATCTAATCGCAATCCTGTGTAGACTCTTAGGGTTAATTGAGTAACATTGTTTCCAGATTTATTGATATTTTATGCTGCATGCTATCCTGATATTCCTTGTTCAGTTTACATATGTCAGTTAATGCAAATTTGTCATTTGTTGTAAGTTTTAGTTTATGAGTTTCTTTTTGTATGTCTACTAGTTTTTTTTATCCCATTCTTTTATTTTGTTTATATACCAACTTTTGACTTTACTATGTAAGACTACATTTAAAGTGTCCCATGGGATAATATCTGAAACCTCTCCATTATTACTCACATCCAGGTAAAGATTTATTTCATTTAGAAACCATTCTTTAAATCCTTATACTGTTATTAGATAACCAGGCATTTTTTGGAGAAGTTTAAAGGGTCAATATTACGTGTTATATTGAAGGTGATAGCATTGTGGTCAGACATAGGGCATGATGTCAGCACTACATTATCAATTTTGGACAACAAGGAACTGGTTACTAAGACTTTGTCTATGTTGATCTGTATGCCAAATCTGTAAGAGTAGTGAGGATATTTCAGGGAAGACAATATTTTTATACAATCAGTGTCAATTAGGCTTTTATGTTTTATATAGTTGTTCAAGTGCTTGGCAACAGGGGACAACTTGAAGGGCTTAGAGCTTGTAGTATCAGTGGAGGATAAGATACAATTAAAATCACCAGCTAATAGTAACTCACCTTTAGACTTTAATTTTAAGGTGTCTAAATGTTTTTTCACAGTTTTAGTCGTAATACCTGGTATCCAGTAGGTGTTTGTAAAAGTGTACATCTTTTTATCTAGTTTTAGTATAACTAAAGCAAGCATACCATCGATGCTTGAGTATGAGTCAACTATGTCTAGAATTCTCACTGATTTTCTGTGTCAAATTAGGACACATCTTCTTGTATGGTTGAAGAGTGAACTTATCAAAATCTTATAATCTTTAAAAGTTAATTTATTTAGGTCTTCTGTTAACAAATGAGATTCCTGAATGAATGCAAAATCTGCTTTAAGTAGCAGTAAATATTTGTTGACACTACTCCTTTTCATAGGATTGTTCAACCCATATACATTTATAGATAAAATGTGTTGTCATTTAATAGAGACTGCTATGTAAGCAAAATGGAAAAGTGTTTTCCTTGATTCATTATGACAATTACTATTTTTAAAACTGTTATGGACAATTTAAAGACTCTAAGTTTGAAAACAATAAAATTACATTTTAACAACCTTCTGCATGGATAAACTAAATTCAGTCTTACTATATTTCTCATAGAAGCCACAAACTAACCCTCGCATGACATCTAGTGGGAATTCCTAGTTACTGCAGGTTAATAGCAATCAGAAGGGAAACTACATGCACATTAAAAACATACTCTAAAGTACCTCAGTCTAGATGATGCAGTTGAATCTTTTAATACTACCTTCCTGAACATCCTTAATTACCATGCCCCCATAAGATTTTCCAGAACCAAAGCACAACCCTCCCCATGGCTACAGAAAACCACTAAGTCAGAAATGAAAAACAGGGATAAAGCCTGGGAGCACTGGCGCAAAACCAAAACCCTCGCAGCTAGACAGAAATTCCTAAAACTATGCAATAGAGTCAAAAAGCTAATAAAATGGGACAAATTCCAATACTACCAGTCTGCCCTAGACTCCTCACAACACAGCCCCAAACAATTCTGGTCCTCCATAAACTCCATCCTCCACCCAGGTAAAGTCAGTACCCCTCCTCCTAACATTCCTCACTCCTCAGAAAATATTGCTACCTCATTCAACACACACTTCACCGAAACCATACTATCACTAGCTAAACAACACAACCCCCCTCCCCTCCAACCCACACCTTCAACTAGTAATCTCCCACTGCCTTCTATTTTTCTCCTGTACCTACCTCCAACATAAAAAACTCTTAACTAAACTTAAACCCACCAAATTAGCAGCAGACAACCTCCCAAGTGAATACCTACAAATCGCAGCTGATGGTCTGGCCTACCCAGTATCCATCTTGATTAACCGATCTCTGTCAGAAAGTTACGTTCCCACATTGTGGAAAGTCTCACATATAATTCCCTCCACAAAGGCGGACCCTCTGGAGAACTAACCAATTACCCCGGCATAGCTATTCTCTCTCCACTCTCCAAAATACTAGAGAGATGCATACACTCTCAGGTCTCACACTACCTCCTTACTAACAACCTCCTTTCCAGTACTCAGCATGGTTTCCGACCAAACCATAGCACCACCACTGCCTTACTCTCCTTTACTAACACTATCCTTCAGCATAAAAACAATGGCTATCTCTCCTCTGCTACTTTCCTAGACCTATCTAAAGCATTTGACATGGTCCCACACAAACAACTTATCTCTGTCCTCAATAACCTATCCTTCTCACAATCAGTCACCAACTGGTTTCAGAGTTACCTGTCTGACCGCCAACAATCCGTTGTATTGCAGAATGACATATCTCCCCAACTACCTGTCTCCATAGGGGTTCCCCAAGGATCCATCCTTGGACCCCTACTTTTCTCTGTTTACACCAATAATCTAGCCTCTGCCACCAAACATGGCACACTCATCCAATACGCAGATGACTCTACCATCATCTGCTCAGCCCAGTCCCTACCCAAACTGCAAAAAGTCACACAGGAAGCCTTTTCCTCTGTTGAAACATGGTTATCCGATGCCCAATTAATACTCAACCCAAACAAAACTAAACTACTTATCTTCCAACCCACCAAACATACTCAAAACAACTCTCACTTTAACATCACAGCAAAAGACAACACCACTATATACCCAACTGAACACACCAAATTGCTAGGAGTGGAAATAGACAATAAACTAAAATTTGACATTCACATATCCATGACCATAAAAAAGTCCACAAAAAACTAGGAGCATTATACAGAAATAAACAATTTCTCACCAAAGCAGCAAAGATTTCAATAGCAAATTCCCACCTTATCTCCACCCTACTTTATGCCTCTCCAGTATATACCAACCTAAGGCAATGTGATCTAAACAAGCTAGAGACCTGTTACAACAAAATCGCAAAATTCGCCACAGGGGCATCCTACCATAGTCACCACTGTCTCTCACTTGCTGAACTGGGCTGGCTTGAACTCCCTCACCTCCTTCAGTGGTATCAACTCTCACTCACCCACAAACTAGTAAACCATCCACTAAATGTCCCATCCCTCCAGAATCTACTCCAACCCTATTGCACCACCAGACCACTAAGATCCAGCAACAAAAATCACTTGCAGATCACTAAAGCCAATAACTCTGCTGGTGAAGCACTATTCTCTTGCACCATAGCCAAATTATGGAACTCACTCCCACCCACAATTACCTCCGTACCATCATGCACCAACTTCAAAGCTTTATTAAAAGCGCACCTAAAAACATGCTGGCTATGCCCTTGCAACTCCCACTCTAATATCATCCACCCCATTCAACTACTACCTTTCTTTCACCTCCACTAACTACCTTGATGATAGCAAGCTCAGATGTTCATAAGCCTAGTACTTATTATACAGCAGGAACTTCTCATTGTTACATTTGTTAATGCCTGTTATGTACTTCACAGATAAAGATTCTAGTTGTCTACTGATGTACTATGTTCTTCATCTGTAAATATGCTGTAAGTAATTTCTATGTTAAATTGTTAATCACTATGTAATCCAATGTAACTACTGTCTGTTTATTTTACTGTGGAGCTTTTCTCCCCGGGCCTCCGCTGAAAATGGACCCACGTCCAGTTGGACACTCCCGGTCAACAAATTTAAATAAATAATAAATAATAAAAAGGAAAATAATCAGTTTAGTATACTGCGTATGTATAAACTAAAACATGAACCTCTACACAACATCTTGAAATTCTTTATCTAGACAGACTAAATGAAATGAATTAATTAAACCTAATAACAATTTGTAATTATGAACAAATACATGTCTACAATGTCTTTTAAAGCATGGAAAAAATGCATTTAAAACTGTCACTATTAGAAACATATTAATTATGTTTCTTGTTTAAATATTAATGTAACTCAGGCTAAATAAATCACTATTTGTAATAAAACAGATAATTATAAGACTTTTAGGTAAAAATAATTATTCAATGAATGAAAACACAGGTCAAACAATCATTCTTGAATCTGCTTGGTTGCTAGAGTTCAATGAGGAGAAACAGGTTCAAAGGTTATGCCCACTTCCTGAAAAGTATCGCATATTGTTCCTTATGATTATGGGAGCTAACTGGAGCTGTTAGAAGCTCGAGCTTGTCACGAAAGTTGTCAAAATCCATCAAAAAGTAAGTAGGTGGGAATTTTATAATAAAGTGAAGCTTTTAAGCATAAAAATGCTAGCAGATATTAATACAAACCACGACCAATGTACAAAAGCCATTTCTAAAGCATTAACTTGTAAAATGGTGACTATTTAAAGTAAAGACTCCAAATTACCAACCATACGCAACTATCAGATATATTACCTAAATGGAGCACATTGCAGGAGTTCATTTAAGTATAGCAAATGTATATGCAATATTAAAATGCCAACACTTTCTTTTTAAACACATAAAAGTAATACAATAAGCATTTCTCTCTCCTGTAATGTTTAAATGCTATGACACTAGGACTGAGACAGAAAGAGAAGGCACATACATGAAGAAATAAATATGGGATATAAAAGAAATATATATATATAAACATATGAAATGTAGGGATGATTTTATACTATTTCACTAATGCTATATATAAAGAGATAAAGGTACAGAAAAGTAGATTGCAGTTGAATATGGTTTTTGATCTACTTGAATTATTTGAGTACTATGTATTATTTATAAAGTTAGCATTATTTTGGAAAAGATAATAATAAGGAAAAAGGTTACATCACCTTTTGTGTGTGATTCCGCATTATTTAAAGCAGAGAAAACAAAAACTTACATAAAATGTGAAGTTATATATATTCGTCACAAGGTTTCTTTTTTTTTTTCTTTAATTGTCCATTCAATTTTTGAAGCTTGTCTTTTTAAGTTCTTTAGAGAATCTGTGGGTTCAGGTTGACTTAAACGGTTCTTTTTTTTGGACAAATGTGGATGCTTCTTCAAGAGAGTCAATTTTTTTCTTTCCTTCTGGAAGGGATAATCTTATTCTTGCAGGAAATATGAGTTGTGCTTTGATTCCTTCCTTTTTAATGATTTTATTAGAGGGGCACATGATCTTCTTTTGCACATTACAAGGGATGAAAAGTCATTGTCAAACCTAATGATTTTGTCACCAATTTTTAATGAAGCACATGACCAGGCAGTTCTTAAAACAAGGTATTTGTCCTGAGTGGAAATAAATTTTACAATAACAGATCTTGGACGGCTGTTTTTACTGGATGCCGAAGTTGTAGTTAAAGAGCTGTGTGCTCTTTCTATTCCAAAGGATAGTGCTTCAGGTAGGTTTAGGATTTTAGGAATCCAAGAAGTCAGAAAATTAATCATATTGTCCCCCTCAATCTGTCGAGGTTGCCATAGATTCTTATATTGTTTCTCCTGGTTCTGTTCTCAGTGTCGTCTAACTTCTCAATGAGTCTGCGGTTTTCTTGAAGAAAAAAGTCTATGTTTTTCTCTGTTTCTGTTAACCTGTAGTCTATATCTGTTACAGAATCTTCCAATGCATCAATCTGGGCAGTTTGTTGTTTAAAGACATTGTTTAATAAGGATATTTGTTTGGTGGCATCTTTCTTTATATAGTCCACTTTTAAGTTTAATTTATCTATTTTACCCACCAAGTCTTGAACTGTAGTAAGGATTGCCTGTATTTCTTTATTTATTGGATTTTCTTGCTGAGAGAACTTGGAGCTGCTCATTTTCATTTGTGAATGTGGTTTTAATGTCCCTTCTATTGGAAAGTTTGACAGGAATATATGAAGATTTTAATTAAAAAAATACACCAACTTGTAGCTTACAACTTTCAGAATCTAATTTTAATAATTTCAGGTCTTTGTTGGTGAAATTAAATACAAATTTTTGTCAAGAAAAATAAAGACTGCAGAGCTCAAGAATTCTAGTGCTTTCAGCTTGCCATCCAAGCCACACACCCCCACTATATACACTTTTACTATCTCTGTAATTTTCTTAGCTATATAGATGTCCATTAATTAATGCTAAATCTGCATCTTGCAGCAATCTATCTCTTGTATGGTCATTTCGTATGCCACACACAATTCAAGCTCATACTAATAAATCATATAACTCTTCTAACTTGCTGTTTTTGGCTTGATTCTTTAATTCAGTAATATAAGCATGAATACTTTCTATAGGGTCTTCTGCACACATGAAAAACAAGTAGTGAATATAGCAATTTTCTTTTTTGCAAATCGTAATAACAAAGTAACTTTCATCTCATCATTAAAATATAGTTGGACTTCTTACCATGTAACATACAGAAACATAATATGCTCTTCTTTCTTAGGCTGCTTATGTATTTCACTTGCCTTCCAAAATAAATCAAATTTCTGGGACATGTTTCTATATCAGGGAGAAACTGTCTGCACACAGAGATGCATCCTGAGGGCTGCATCTGTACCATTTTTCAAATGAAAGATGAAATGACTTATCCTGCTTCACTGCTGACATCCTGCAACATGTTATTCAAAAATGTGAAAGAACTACTCAGACATGAGTAAATGTGATGTTCAGACAGTTGTAGTACACTGTAGGTAGAGAGGAATAAAGCCCTGACTACAGAGTTAGAATGTTGTACATTTGATGGCACAGGCAAGAAGGATGGGTGTACTCATCCTGAGGAAGTGGTGCACATTCATACATACATTTGCAATTGAGCCCTTGTGGTACTGTCTTCCAGGGGGCAAAGCTTTGCCTGCATCTTACTGAGGGGCATGGATGATAAACTGCTAACTGTATTACAATTACTTGGTTGATATGAACATGCACAAGGCTGGGACTAAGCACATAAGAAAAAACTGTTCCTCAGCAGCAGTGTGACACTACCCCTGGAGCTGTTATCTTCTCATTAGCCCCAAACTTGGATCAGAATTAGTCCATTAAGGAGAGTTTAGCAGACATGGTGGACAATGAAAAGTCCTTAGAGCAGCTGATACCTAGCTGTGAGGAGCCAAAAAGAAAGCAAAAAACCTTTACTTTCAGAATGTATAATAATATGCCTGAAACACAACCACGTGATTCATGTATCACTACTTTGTATAGAACCAAAGGGTACCTCATGTTTAAAGAGAAGTGTCCGTATGTTCACAGCTTGTATCTTCTAGATCATGCTGTGTAAGCCAGTTTAGTGACCCCAGCCTGATTTTTAGTCTGAACAGGAAAAAATATCCCAGGTCTGAATGACAGAATTACAAAAGCTGGATGCCAGCAAATATGCAAATATATATCGCAGAATGTAGCACAAACAATAGTGGTTGAATGAGGTAAAGGTTAGCAGCATATAGGTTTAAGAGGAACTCTGAAAAAATCCAACTGATATATGAACATTTCAAATGTAAGGATAGCTCTTTAAGTCTCCATATAGAAAAATAGATGACTAGCCTTGCACAGAGCAAAGGAACAGGACTATGCAGTCATGTAGGAGCATAATGTTCTGTATCTGCATATCAACATTATGTAAACAAATTCCTTCCGATTAACTGTTTTCCATATTAGATTTTACATGACTGCAGTTAAAATCAAATATAAACCTTCAGGATGAAAGATCAATTTATTGTAATACTCTTCCTCATGCTTTTATTTCACTGCATCTTTTTTATGGATTTCTTTTTAGTATGGTATAATGTTGTGCTGTGTTTAGCCACTGAACTACTATAAAAATACACAGCTGTTTGTAACTCAGATATCAATCTAGCATGCTTTTATCTGCCATATATAGACTCAGATGAAGTAATATGCCTTCTATAATGATATGAACAATGAAAACAATCAGATACTAATCTGTAGTATAGTATGTGCCTCAGGAGTTCAACTTAACCTAACAAATAAAAAAAAAATACAGATATTCCCTTTAAAATGCTTTCCTAGTAATAACCTTTAAATAACTGATATATTCCTGGAACCATACAAACACTAGTTTTGTTGGATTATTCAGTTTTCTCTGCTTCTTACTGAAGCAACATTTATATTGGGAGAGTAGCTGACATTAGGACAACAGACTGAAAGTTGAGACTGAAATAAGATCTCACTAAAAAGGGAAGGAAACCATTCCATTTTGCATAGTAAGGGTGTGTGCATTACTATGCAAACTGCTGATGAGAAGAATTTGTTTTGCCTCTGGCTGCCACACCTACAGTAATCCTTTCCTTGCAAGTTAAAAACACCCTTTTAATATACCTGTAGTTCTAGACTATTTAGCAAAAAAATTACAAGAAAATCCTAACCAAGCTAGAGTTTTCACTGTGTGATTCCTTAAAACTTCTTGTAAACAATGATAATGGGATAATATGCAAATGACCCCTTAAAGGGAC